>NC_056746.1:209762037-209874537 GCF_019279795.1 Protopterus annectens | reverse complement strand
GTTGTGTGCAATGTATCTTGCTCTTCTTACAGGGTTTCTGTGTACATGGTGCTATTTCATGGAATGTTGTCTGTCTGCACAGCTCTCAACTGTGGGCCTATCTGTATGATACCAGGGTGATTGGCTGTTAGGTTTTGTCTGTGCACCACACGGGTATTGTCCCACATATATCTGTGGCATTCTATCTGTTGAATGCTATCAGTACATGGCTACATCCATTCGTATTTCAATGTCGTATCCCTGCATAAGTGTATGCTGCATCAAATCCTGTAACACCAGCAATTTCCGGGGTGTGTAACAGCAATAATGCAAATATGACCCTATCTTCCTGTCTCTGTCCTTCACATTTATGCCAGTCTTTGTCCCGCTATACTACAGGAAGGGTTGTTAGGTAATGACCTATCATTATTTACCGCTAACATTACTGCTATCATCACAGTCATGTCATGGACTCCCATACCAACGGTTGGGCCATGTCCATATATATGGGGGCAACAGCTGGTGAACACATTTGTGCCCTTGTACATTCCTGAGGTAAGTGCATGGTACACAGTATTCCTTGCCCTTGTACAGCCTTTTATGGTGGGGGGGTTCAATGCCATTAACCTAGGCTATGGCACCTTTCCAGTGATATAACTGTGAAGATGAGGGTCATTCAGTGTGATAGTGAGGTGTTAGGTTAAGCAATGATATGTACAAGATTCTGTGACATTAACACAAGTGATAACTTTCCCCCTAGGGCTTGACTACAGGGTGTAATTGGAGTCTGCTGAACTATATCTGTAATTGTTGATTGTTACGTATCCTGAAGGCAAATCCTGTTCCTACTGTTGTACTAATTGAAGGCCTTGGCCTAGACAGCATAGTATGGTATATATACACATTGCTTGCATCTACTGTTTTGTGTGGGCCTTGCATTCATGACCGATTACATATTTTAAACCATATGTGGTGTCAGTACTGGCATACATTATTGTATAGTACAGGAATACAGATTATTTATGTATGCATACCTGTGTGTCGTGTCATGTCCTTTGATTTGTGGGTGGGTATATGTTTAATGTCAGTATTCTCATTTCTGGGAATGGTTACCACACTACACATTTCACAGGTACCACTTGAGGGGCTTGTGGCTGAGGGATATACTTTGCACCCAGTACTTCCACATAATGTCTACATATGTATGGCTACTGATACCTTTAGTGTGTGTATATTTGTATGTACCTATATATATCTCATATGGCTCTATAGATATATAGATATATACATCTGTGTATATATATATATATATATATATATATATATATATATATATATATATATATATATATATATATATATATATATATATATATACACATACATACATACATATGAACATATGTATGTATCTATATACAAGTGCTGTTTTATGATTATTTGTGAGTCATACATCAATATATATATCTACATATAGCTGTCTATCTGTCTACATTTGCAGATATATCTGTCCATATGTCCATGCATGTTCAGCTCATATTTTGTTCTGTTCCTCATTCACTTGGCAATTGTCATGGATGATCGCAGCATTGAAGTCAGTAACTAGTGGCAACACTTTTGTGTTTCAGACTTCATCTCCTTCTACATATGTGTTCTAATACATATAACTGTGTATCTAGCAACAATTTGAGTGTAACAGAGCATTAGTTGACATATATCCCTATTTGTACCCACAGTGTGGCAAACTTTGTCCAGACTTCTTGCATTAACAGGTTATGTGGTGTCATAATAATACATTACCCGTACTGTTCACTAATTGTGCTGCAGGGTACATTTGTACAAACGTCAGGTTATGTATATCTGCCTTGTTTTAGTGGTAAATCACTTTGTGTATTGAGTGTAGGGTCCTGGGTTCGCGCCTTGGAGAGGCAGTTTATTTTGTTGCTGAGCAGAACAAGGGACGTTGACTACAGAGTGATTGAGGCACTCTTAAGCAGTTGTAAGCAAGGTTGAGGGGGTTTGCGTGGAGCTAAGCAATGCCTACACAGGTTAAGCAATTCAGCAGGTAACTGAGTTTAAGAAACTGTAACCTTACTTTAGCAGTGCTTTCCCCCACGCAAACACAGTTAAACATGCTTACTACTGCTTATTTGTGCTTAAACCTGCTTACTACTGCCTAACTACATTATGACACTGACACTTCACATGTGCATTTCATGCAGTACTCCAGTTCACATTTAAATGTTATCATGTAGGTTTTACGGCAAAAAGATGTACAAATATGTTCATATACAGCTTTCACATGGAAAATATGTTTTGCAGTGGGACTCGATCCGGGAATGCTTGTTCATTAGGCGGGTGCTCTAACCACTACACTATTGTTGTGCTGCTTCATTTGCATATATACCGATATACCCATGGATCCTAGTTCCCCAAACACCCACCCCAACAAGTCACTGACACATCGGTCATCCATTCTCCAGTCTGAAACATGCTGTATCCACACCACTACACATTGGCCATTCCCTACTCCTCTGGACCCATCCCATGGGTTGACTCAATCCAAGTATCCTCAGACATCATAACCTTTTAGTCCACAAACATTGGTGACATGAGTGACCACTAGGACACTCTTCCCAATGTTTGGGTTGTCCTACCTGGGACACACATGTCTTTATTTCAAGATTATACTCCGTACTTCATTACTTCATTACTCCAGTTAACAAGACACTAAAATAAATTGATAACTAAGACTATATGATAACACACACGTTACACATATAAACCAATGATGTACGAGTTCGGCAACACTATATTACAAATAGGACCGGTTTAGTGATTGGCGTTGACGTATACGGCAAATCACAGAAATGATTCAAATATTTCATAATGGGAAAGTCCTCACACTTTATTCTTTTGAGAACAGCACTAATTTCGAAACTAAATACACAACTCTGAATTATTGCAGATCCATCCCTTCCCTCTATCTTCTCGTAACTCTAATACTATAGTACTGCAATATACAACGGAAACAAAACAACAGCTTATTTTGCCTTGGAAGTTTATATCCCAGCAGAATCGTGGAAATGTCGCAAAGACATATATATATATATATATATATATATATATATATATATATATATATATATATAAAACAACCATTTCATGACAGTCTAAGTAAGGCCTGCACTGTTACAAAGGCCATGCATTTGGCATGAAATTGAGTCGGGATATATAAGCCACAGTGCAGAGAAGGGAGTCACCATCTTTTCTGTACTGGACTATGAATAAATGTTTATTTAACATCTGTTAACCGAGTATGCAGACTGTTCCAATGAGTCAATACTCCATTCAGTCATGACTTGAGCCTTAGAGGCCAAACAACACAACTAAACATACACGAGAATCATACCTCTCAACCTCTTAATGTAAGAAATCTAGCCAAAGCCTAATATAATTGGGAGTGGGGGGGTCAAAGATTGGGACATACTGGGATCAATTCAATAGCTCTGCTTGACAGAGGCCCAGTAAATTGATCAATGGGGTGGCATGAGCCAACATACCTTGCCTAGGCTTATAAATGTCCTTCGGCAGATAGCCTAGTACCTACCTATGAACCTATTACATGTATGGTTATGCACAACCTATTATTCTATCTACTGTCGAGGTTTGCAGGGGCACTTTCATGTTATTTATGTCTGCAAAAGGAATAAATGTGGTACAGGGAATGTACTTCTACATATGTATGTGTGTATGCATATATATTTATTACAAACTCGCTGACCTCCATGAGGCGGTCCAATTAGAACCGGGCCATCCAACCCTGACATCCCTGGATCCATATTTCATACCCATGGTTCCTCCACCCCACCCGAGTTCCACATACACACAAACCATCCATTCTCCAGTTGCTATCCCAGCCATAACACACCTCCACACATTGCCCTTGCCCCAGTGTTAGGGACCCTACACATATGTTGTCTCCACCCATGTATCATCAGGCTCTCCAAACCTTTTAGTCCTTGAACATACCTGCCCTGGCTTGTGTACTGGTTGGAAGTCCAAACAACCTGCACTTTTTGGGTAGGCCCACCAGGGACTTCCCAGTAATTGTTTGTAAGGTAGACTTAGCAGGTGGACAATGTTACTCCCACTGGTAGTATCCTGCATGTGGTTTGTGAAGCAGTGATTTGCTCACCCCTGCCCAGCTTGATATGACATAAGATGACAACACAAAATAATACAGGAGTTGCTGTTGTTTTCCTTCTCATTCTTTTTGTATGTTTTATTGTCATGACGTTCATTCTTCATCTATATATATATATATATATATATATATATATATATATATACACACACACATATTATATCTGTTCATACACACACACATACATCTACATAATTATACACATTTCCTATACTGTTGAATGCCTGTGCTGGATAATGTACTTGTGATCACAGCAGCTGAATGTGTATCTGCCATGGCTTAGTGGAACTCACGTCAACTATAGTGTGCAGGGTCAGGGGTTTGCAACCTGGCAGTGCAGATTATTTTGTTAATGGCCACAACAACAGCTGTTGGCTACAGGGTGACTAAGGCACTGTAGAACATTTGTAGGTGGGTATGCGCTTGTTTGCGTGAAGCACAGCATTACTAACCTCTGGTTGCGGCATCTTGCACTCAGTTAGCCTCTACATTGCTTCACCAGTGTGGTACTTGCATACCAGCGGCCAAACAGACTTACACCTGCTTGCTCCCGCATACACACGAGCAACGCTGTGCATTTTGTTCACATCTGTCAGCCCAGACAGTCGGACTGTATGCTTGTCCATTGTCAGTGGTGGCCTGGGGTTTAGAGCTCTACATTAACCCCAGCTATGTATCCCAATTAATACTGGGGTGTTCACATTCATAGAGGGTAACAGACATAACATAGCTACGTCCCCCATTAATCATGCTTAGTTTATGTTGAGCTGTCGGTATTATCCATGCTTAGGTCAGGTTTACATGTCAGGTATGACTGTTGACAAGGTCGGTTTAAGGTGAGGTAGGATTCCTGTTTCACAGGTCTGGGTAGGTTACATGCAGGTACTTGGGGTAGGTGTGTTTATTCCATACCTGTGTGGTACAGTAGAGGCGAATAGCTAGGGAGTAGGCAGGTAGGTAGTGGGGGTGACATTGTAACTGTATAGTTGCCCATAGGTATAATTGGATAGGGAGCAATAGGGAAGGTATGTCGGATGTTGGGATTTGTATTTGAGGCAGGACAAGAGGTGTCAGTATCACTAGTTGATGTAGTGGTATAGAGTGTGAGGTGGGGGGGGTTGCAAGGTGGTGAGCCGGTGCTGCTCCAGGTGTGCTTGTGGTGCTCCTTCATGTGTTAGGTACATGTGTCCTGTGGGACAGCTGTGATACTACATGTGGGTTGGGGTTCCGGATACTGGCAATATAGTGGGGGAAGAAGGTGTCACTTACGTTTACCCGTAGACATTAATAGAAATAGAACAGGGGCTGATAGGTATGTGGTGTGCATGGGGCACAAAGGGGGGCGGGGTGTTAGTAGGGGATTATCCAGTCATGTGAAGGATGGCTACAGGGAAGGTCTACAGCTGACCATGTTGTCTATGACAACAGCAGTGCATATGCACTGCATTTGGTGTTTGCGTCAGACACTCACACCCCTGGTTGGGGGTGAGGACTACAATAATACCTTGTGATGCCTATTACATCGGCTTACATACCTACAGTGGGGTGTTGAGACCATGTGTTTGTAGGTGTTGTGTAGTGGGTTATGCAACAACACATATGGTTATACCATACTTAGCCATGTAAACTGGACTGTGCTGCAGTGGGACCCATATCGGGAATGGCTGCCTGTTAGGCGTAAGCATGCCTGTCGACTGTACAGAATCCGCGGCCTGTCCAGAGTAGCTTCATACTATTGGTGTTTTCCTCTTACAATCTGCACCTGCCTGGCAAATACCCGGGAACTGACACCATTAAATATAGACAAGTAATTGGGTTTAGGACCCCACATCCTTCAGCCAAGTCATGCTAATGCATAACCTATTATTCTATCAGCTTTCTAAGGTTGTAAGTGAAATATGTGCTTTCTATCCCTATTTGTTCCCCCAACAGTTTAGGTTCTGTCCAGTGGTTTTGCTCTTAGGGATTGAGAGGTATGGGCGTAAGCTCTGCCCAATTCGCAATATTACCTACATCCCCAGGGCGGTCCTAATACAACTGCACCAGCCAGCACCTGCACTCCTAGGCCCATAATTGCATACCCATAGTTCTCCCACCTGCCCCTCCTCTACAGCACTCATCCTTACTGTGGGTGCAGGTGGTGTCTAACCACACCACTACACACTGCCCACTCTCCACTTGTCAGGACCCATGTCATACGTTGTGTCGACCCATGAGTCATCAGGCTTACACAACCTACTGGACCATGTACGTATACAGCCTGGTTGGATGAATCATTACAGGGACTGACACCGATGATCATTAATTTTTGGGGTGTCCCACAAGGGACATTGATGTCTTTGTTTCAAGATTAGACTTAGCAGGTCTCTACCACTGGTAGTAGCCTGCCTATGGTCTGGGAAGCAGTGATGTGTTTACTTGTATAGTGTGTTTGTATGTTTTGCCTGTCTAGGTGGGGGTGGTTGATGTTACGTGTTACACGTTTGTTGATTGGACCTCTCACCCCCATTTGCATGGCCTGTGAACATATGTAATTCATAACTGCTGCATCATATCCTAGCTATTTACATGTGTATATTTACACACACACACACACACACACACACACACACACACACACACACATATATATATATATATATATATATATATATATATATATATATATATATATATATATATATATATATATGTATATATCTACATTACTATATACAGATATATCTGTATATGCATGCATACACGTATATATTTATATATTGCTGTCTATATATATCTAACAACATATGGGTGTATGGGTGTCTGCATATGTATATATCTATATGTGGGTATGTATATGTATTCTGTCTCTGTATGTATACATTTGTACTATGGAGAGGGAGGGGTATATCTCCATGTAGCTATGGGTAGATATATACGCACACATTCCTCTACATATATACATTTACATCTGGTTATTCCGTTCTTTGCCATGTAGATTAGACTTTGCTGCAGTGGGACTCATAGAGGGTGCAGCTGCTCGTTGGGTGATGCCTCTGCCAAATGAACACTTTTTCTCACATCCCTGGGGCTGTCCATATAGATCCACATCAGCCAACACCTGCACACCTAGACCCATAACTAGCTACCCATAGTTTCCCCACCCGAACCTCCTCTACAGCACCCATCCTTACTCTGGGTGAAGGTCGGGTCTGAACACACCACTACACGCTGTCCACTCTCCACTTCACGGGACCCATGTCATACTTTGTCTCAACCCATGGGTCATCAGGCTTTCCCACCCTTGTATTTCGGGTATGTACAACAACCACTCTAATACACACCAAATACTTTATTGCAAAGCTTTCGGGTCTACACCCTTCATCAGTACAAATCAACTAAACTCATTCAGTGTTTAAATAGGAGATACAAATAAGTCACATGCTTCAGCCACCCTATCACTCTTTAAACAATCAAAACTTAAAGGGACCATTTATATAAAATATAATACATTTCATAAATATATTTAAAATAATTATATAAAACTTATATAAAACTATATGCCTACATTCTCTTCAAAGGCATATTACATACAAAAATATATACATATACAGACACATACACATACATATATATATTCATACTCACACACATACACCATATTACAAAACTAATTATAATTTCTCTCTTCGTCTTTTCATTAATACTGGTTTTAAACTAACAGCATTATTTAAACCAGGACTCATGTCAGCCTGTAATCTAACAATCCATTCAAATTCTTTAAGCTCCAACAAATTATTCATGTCACTTTTCCTTATACTCATTTGTATTATATCTAGTATCCTGAATATAAACTTATGCTGTTCGCCCTTATCCAAAATATGCTTGCTCAACGCATTTGTTATTACTTTCCTTCTTATATCTGATTTATGCTCTATAATCCTTTCCTTCAGCTTCCTGGTCGTCTTGCCTACATAAAATGATGCACATGATGTGCAGGTGGCCAAATAGACCACCTGTACTGCATTACAAGTTGTCAAAACCTTTGAAACATGAACTTCTCCAGTTATAGGATGCTTAAACAAATCGTCACCCTCATATAAATCATTACAGCAGGAACAATTATAACATTTTCTTGTTCCTACTGCATGACCCACTTTTTCAGGTTTCAATTTAAAATCCTTATAACAAAGTTTTTGTTTTAATGTTTCCGAATTTCTGTAAGCATAACTTGGCTTGTCCCCTACTATAGTTCTTATTTCTGACATAGCCAATAGAATTGGCCAATTTTTCTCTATTATTTTACGTACATTATTTGTATTTAAATTATATGTAGTGAGGTATCCAACTATTTTACCATCCTTATGTACACCCCTTTCAATCTTCTCCAATCCCCTCTTAAGATAGGTTTATATTTATCCCTTCTTTCCTTCAGCACCTCTTCATAAGCTGTATCTACAATCTGTTTTGAATAGCCACTTTCCTGGAACTCTTGCAACATAATTCTAGCTTGTTCTATAAAGTTATTATCAACTGTGTTTAATTTACTCATTCTTATTAGTTGTGCCTTCACTATTCCTTTAAATGTATGTGGAGCATGCATACTATTCCTATTTATGTATCTCAAGGCATCCACTTCCTTCCTATACACCATTGATTCTAGTCTATTCTCATTTTTAAATAGATGTACATCCAAATAATTTATATTCCGACCTGATGCCTCCATCTTAAATTTTAGGAATTCAGTGGATGCATTCAAGTACTGAACATAATCCTCTAATTCTAACAGGGAGCCATCCCATTGGTCATCAGGCTTTCCCACTCTTGTATTTCGGGTATGTATACACCCCAGCCAGAATGGTTGTCGCATCGGCTTCCTTTGGTTATATGTCAAATTTTGGGGCATCCCGCAAGGGATGCTCCTATCTGCGTTCCAAGATTAGATTTCATGGGTGCACTCTGTACCCCCCCCCCCGGTTGTTTCCTGCCTGTAGTCTGGAAAGCAGTGGGCTATTTACATTGTTTGTGGGTTTGTGTGTATGTTTCCTCTGTCCGGCTGTGGGGGAGGTCATGCTACGTATCACATGTTTCTTGCTTGGGCCCCGCCCTTCCATTGGCATAGCCTGTGAGCATATGTCATTCTTGTGTACTGTTTCCTGTCATAGCTGTATATTTGTGTATATCTATGCACACACACACACACACACACACACACACACACACACACACACACACACACACACACACACACACATACATATATATATATATATATATATATATATATACACACACATATTGCTGTATGCAGTTGTAAGTGGGTTTGCGTGATGGTAAGCACTGCTAACCTCCGGTTACAGTTTCTTACACTCATTAGCTTCTACTTTGCTTACTCTGTGTGGGCAATGCTTACCCCTGCACAAGCACACTTGGACACGCTTACCGCTGCTTATTTGTGCTTAGGCCTGTGTACGTGTGCCTTTTTCATTATGACACTAACACTTCACATGTGCATTTCAAGCAGTACTCCAATTCATATTTAATTGTTATTCTGTAGGTTATACGGCAAAACGATATAAAATTGTGTTCACATACAGATTTCCTCTGGAAAATTATTTGTGCTACAGTGGGACTCGATCCAGGAATGCCTGTTCATTAGGCGGATGCTCTATCCACTCCACTATTGCTGTGCTGTTTCATTTGCATATATATTCCTTGTTATCCTCTTCAGCCTTTTCAGCTGCTTTAACCGTAGCTAGGCGATGGGCAAACCTGTGCACCTATGGTTAGCTGTAATCGGGGTTTTAAAACACATCAGTAATAGGAATTCTTCATTTTATTTGACTGTACTGTTGCTGTTGAACACATGGGGACTGTTGGTGGGGATATGCGGACACTTGTGAGCTGTCTCTCTCATTTATTTACAGATTCTTCTGTTCTACTTTGCAGGGCCATGTTTATTCTGTGAGATCTGCTCTCAGACACACCCCCTGCACTCATCCACGCTCCGTGTAGCATTTGGAGTTCAGGCAGCGCGCCTTCATTAATATGCATGGTGCGCTGCCATCCTCCTCTTCAACTGCCGCTTCCACGCAGGACTAGATTAGTCCTGCATGGAAGATTAGTAAATCCGGGGGTTTATGTTTTTACTGGCTTATCTCTTTAGTTACCCTTACTATTTTGTTTAACTTCACCTCAGGATCATCTAACCATATAACAGAATGATTGCTTTTTTAAATAATGTTGGATATATAAGCTAGGCTGAACAGATCAAACTGTCAAATTTTTGAAGGTTAAGAGAGCCAAGGTACCAGGTACATTTGTTGTTCTTTAGCAATTAAGGAAGATATGAAAGAATAACTATATCAATGTCTTATTTAATCTTCCTTTATGCGGACTTATAACTATATTAGATGTGTGTTGATTTATTTTCAAATGCTTAGTTTTTTTGCAAACCTTGATGGTAATGGACCACATTCCTAAATCAGGACTTAAAGTTCATGAAATCAGTACTGCTTCAGTCTTTTATGTTAGCCAAGAATGTTCTTCTCAGTGCCCTCAATGCATCCAGAACTGCCTCCTTCTTCAGTTCATATATGGTTACATGTATTGATAGCATATTTAGGTAGGATTGTAAATTCTTTGTTATTACTCCTGTTGCTCTACTGCTATTAGAACTGCTGGGTATCTTTCTTCCAGATTGCTCTTGTTTTTGTTTTCAAATTCTGATATTTTATGACTTTGTGTTTCTCAGTAGGTAAGACACTATAATCTCTGGGTGTAACAATTACAATGACTGATGCTACTTTTGTCTTTTTCTTGGGCTACTATATCTGGATTTCTTGAATCTATTTTTCTAACTGTTGGCATTGGGTGATCCCGTGTGTTTAGAACTTCACCATTGTCAATACTGCTTTGAGGTTCATATTACTAATGCTTCTCAGCTACTTCTGTACTGTAGTGTTTGCACAATCCCCAAATGCAACAGTCTTGCAACGTTATTGTGCCTTTCAGTATAAAGGCTCTCAGCCAGGAGTGTATCACATCCAGCAATGAGAGGTGGCACTGTTTCTTGCATTTGTCTGCTTCTTACATTTTTTTCTATAGACTTTGAAAACCAATGAGCATGTAGTCCACTTTCTCGGGTTGCCATTATTATTGTGTCATCTTCTGGTTTCAGACTGACCTCTCCTTAGCTATTCTTGCATCAGATCTTGATCAATATAAAGTTGCTCTAGAATTTCTCTATATTTGCCACTATGTTTTTGGACTTCCCAATTTTCGGTACTTTTCTATTATCGGGGCAACAGGTGAAGCGGTTTATATATTCAGAAGAGATTCTCAAAAAGAGGTATCTGCAGTAAAGCTATACTGTCTGATTACTAACATGAGAATGCAAGCTCAGTTTATTGGTGAAATGGACAAATACACTGGAAATCATCCTTTTCACCTTTCATAGATGAACTGAGAACTCGTGTTTGATGACTGAAAAAAAGTGTGACCGCAATCGCAACCACAAATATGGAAACAGTAGCAGCATTCAGTCGTTAATGCTCTCTGTCACAAAATAGAAAAAAAATAGACAGAGCAAAATGTTAATGTCATAGTCAGCCTTCGATTAATATATCTTCTGTATAATGTCATCATGCAATTGTAAACATTCACTAACAAGAATGATGGTTAGGAACATGAGAAAAGCATTTTAAATCATTTCTAAACAACCTTCACTTCTGTATTGCACACGTGTACTCTTAGCTTCAATAACTGAAAGCAAAAGTTTTGACAGCAATTTGAGTTACTATACAAGTATATAGTATTATAAGATGTGATTGTGATTGGAATGTGCATTAATAAATATGAATATGTTATCTACATGAGGTGCAGGTTATCAAAAGAAGAGCATTTAACTCCACATGGAGAAAAAAAAGACTGGAACTGGGGGGGTTAACTATTAATATAAGGAAAACTGGTACTGTGGGTGGGACTGCAGAACAGGTCAGAAGTGATATTAGAAAGTGGGTGGTGATTAGTAAAGTGGTAGACAAAGTTGAAATTTTGGTTCGAAAGAGCTAATTGCTTTTACAAGGCTTGTATGCTCTTTTAAGCGGAATAAACAAGGCAAGACATAGCTCACCTGTTAAAGTGACGTCTACTAGTGGCAGAAATGCTAAAAGAGCTCGTGAAGGTTGACTGCTCAATCTAATTGCATTTTGCAATTTTATATTGCCTGTTTTCTTTACTTGTATTACAGTTTGCTGATCAGTGGGTGTATTTCTAGTTGGCGCACATACTCAATAGCCGAGCATGCCCACTTCTGCCAACACATTAGAATTGTCTCCCCGATAATGGAAAAGTACCCAGTTTTCTTTCATTTTCCTTATATTCTTTTTTTTTTTTTTGGCACTTTCTGTTGCAGTCAATCACACCAAAGCTGTAAGTTAAGAACAGTAAGGGCCGATTGATTTATAGCTTGAAGTTTACTGCTAGATGTCAAGGCAATTTTCAATATGACATTCCTAGCATGAAGTGATACTGTCTTGAGTCCGGTGACTTGGTGGTTTTCAGATCTGCCAAAATACATTCCTTTAGTAGTGATCTCATGAGTTTACCTGCGAATTTGGTCACACTGCTATGCTCGTTATGTTTTCTCTTTCTTCCCATTTTCTGATGAAGAATCAGAACCATCATCTTCCAGTCCTCAGGAATCTCACCCTTCTTTCCTAACCTGTAGATGACTTGTGACTTGTTGCATGGTTAGCTAGTGTAAATATTGCATGTTCATCATATTGATTACTGCTGCAGTAGTCTTACATATATGGGTTATATACTGCCAAGGATATAAGCCAGCCAGCTTTCAAAGCACCAGAATAACATCCACATGTCCAAACTGTCAAGTGGCTCAAGCTGAGCTAACTAAAAGACAAGTTTGGGAGCAAAGCCATTCAGAGTTTTACTGACGCTGAGGAGTATGCTCCTCTGAAGCATTTCAGGATAGTCGGTTAGTGCTTTCCTTTGTGGGGCACATAAGTTCCCTTTGGGGGGGGAACTTCCCCAGTCTTCTAAAATTTTAGATACTATTCCCATACCTGACCCAGCAGCTATCAGTTAATCCCACTGCTGCTAAGCAATTAGTTAATTCCAGTCTTACTCTCTCTGATAAGGATGGGAAATAATTGATAGATATGGGGGTGTATACCTCTGCAACTTTGATTTTCAGAATATTGAATTGTCAGGCTCATATATTAAGGTTTGCTCTGACAAACTGTGAAAGTATGAGGAATGTTTTATCTGCAGTTACTTCTTTTGAGGAAAAATCTGCTTTAAATAAGTGTTTTCTATTGCACAGATCACTAATCATGTTTGTAGTCTGTACACAGCTCTGTTGCTATTTCTTCCATGGCTATGGCCACTGGTACTGTTTTAACAAGGTTTGCTTGGCTGCATTCTCAGAACCTCCAGATGATGTAAAAAAATAGATTTTGAATTCTCCCTTGGATCGTGATTTAGTATTTGGCTTCTCTGCTGCAAAAATGATTAAAAAGTGTGATGAAAGAGGCGAGCTGATTCAGGAAATTTCTAAGATTTTAAGCCCTCCTTTTCCAAATTGTTCAAATGATTTCTTTCTCCTCATCCAATTTTGGCAAAAATGTGGACTAAATAGCCTCAACAGAATTCAGGTAAACAGATGTTTAAAACAAAGTGGCAAGGGAGTTACAAAAAGAAGTCTGAAACCTCCTAAAAACAAGGACAGTCCAACAAGTTTGAACGACTGTTCAAGAGACCATCTCCAACCCTGACCCCTTTTTTCTTCCAGAAAATCTGAATCTTCATTCTTCCCTTTGCTAACAGACTGTTTCAGACAAATAGGTTCTGAAAATCATCAAGATTACAGATGGCAGTGGTTGGACATTCCTGCTTTCCAGGAAATCATTCATCATCCTCCAGATCAGACTCTTTTGTTTCTATCTATTCTTCACCACATGCTGTCCCAGTGAGTGATAGAACCAATTCCTCCTTCCCTGGTGGGGAAGGGGCTTTATTCAAGGATGTTCCTAGTGCAAAAGAAAGAAAATGCTTGGAACCCAGTTCTGGATCTTTCTTCTAAAGATGTTTGTGATAATGTCCAAATTAAAAATAATGTCACAGCCTATTACCACTTCATTTTCAAGTTTCCTACTGGCACTAGACTTAAAAGATGATTATCATCGCACCCCTATTCATCCAGACTTCAGACGTTTCTTAAGGTTTTTGCGTCTCCGGATCACATTATCAGTTCTCAGCCTTCCCCTTTGGACTACCCACTGCACCAAGAGTGTTCCTCAAAGTGTCTAGTTTCGGTTATACCTCATTTCAGGTTATAAACTTGTGACACCCCTGCACTGGCCCACTAACCAAGGACCCTCAATCCTCACCACTAGCACCAGTGAGGGGCATCCACACTAGGAGGATAACAAGTACACACACAGTACAGTACAATTTCCCTTAAAAGCACACAGAGATCACAGTCAGTCTGCAGCTGGTTTCCCCCTTTCTTTCCAGATCCCCAACAAGACTCCCCACTGTCACAGCTATAGGTTTCAGATCTCAGCTGAGTGATCAAGCCAAAAGCTTCAGCACCCTCTCTGTCCAACCAGTGCTTTGTGTCCCTGCCCAAGCAGCTGACATACACACACTTTGAGATTTGAGTTGTATACAAACACACAGACACTCCTGGGGAAGGCTGGCACAGGTTCACTAGCTATGCCCCCTTCTGCCCAGACTATACGGTAGTAACAACTGCCACCAACCACTACTATCAGCTACTATAAAGGCCCTTACCAAAGGGTATCTAATTCTACTGTGTAATATTATTATCTAATTGGTAAGTATGACTGAAACTCCCAGTTGCCTATACAGTATCATCAAATACATGCAAGTACTGTAAGAGCTTAAATTATCTCTACACAAAATAGCCACACTTAAATAGTTTAAATATATTTAATAATAAATAACAAAACACAAAACAATACTTGTTAACTCAACACAATGACATTAGAGAGTTCAGAAATCATAGGAAATACTTTAAAACAACATTGTAGGATAGTCTCACATAAATATAGAAAACAGCTAGACTAATCTTGCTATTTCTATCTATCTCTAAGAGAAATCACTCCTCTAAATATCTTACTTACAAAGCAGAGCAAAGTGCTGGTGAGTTGATGTGTTCAGGTTCAGACACAAATACAAAATGCCATTCTTACTTTCTGAGATAGCCCTTAAATTGATAATACACATTATTGCTGAGCCATTTCAGATTACATCATTCTTATCAATTCTGCTGAAGTTTCCCAGGCTCACAGAACTCAAAATCTTAACAGTTATTTGTGATCTGCACTTGCCAGAAAGCCAAAGCAATAAAAGGCACTTTACATGTGAAACCTAGTAATTATCTCTGTCTTAGGACAATAGAAATAATTTTCTGGCACAGACATCCTGTCTCCAAGCTTGAGATCACACACAGTTGTAAAATTATTTACTTATCAGCTTTCTTGCAGCAGGGTGCACTGTGGTGACATTTTTGAAGCTCAACACATAACACAGATTTCTTTACATTTGTGAAACAAGCCTGTGGATCATATTAATATTTACAATGACATAGAATTATTTACAAAATTCTATCTAGCTAGGCTGGCAGCCCCTCAGATTTTCACAATACTATCCACATTTTAACATATATATTTAGACAAAATGCTTATTATTGCAGAATCTTTTTCAAAGTGTCAGTGATCTTTCTCTTGGATGAAAGATTTCTTACACAAGCTAGCATTCCAAGAGAACATTCAAGAGTCTTTCATGACTCCTTCACACAGGATTGTGCTCCTGGGATGTCAAATTGACACTTCAGTTGAAAGAGCTTTTCTTCAACAGGAAAATAATAGATCTTTAGTTAGATCTGGTCCTAGGGTTTTCCACTCAAACTTCAGTTACTGCGAGGAAATACCTCAGGATTTTGGGACTCATGATATCTATGATTCTCATGATATTCCTGGCAAGACTACAAATGAGAAAGACACAGTGGTATCTGAAATCTCATCGATCCCTTCTCAAACACCCTTTATCTTTTAAAATCTCAGTGCCGGAGTTTTCCAGAAAATAAATCCTTTGATAGAGACAACAGGTATCCTTAAATCCAGGTCTCCCCTTCTCCCTACCTGCTCCAAACAGTTGGTCATTGCAGATGCTTTTGACTTGCTTGGGGAGCAGTTTCAGAAAGGATAAACATGCAGGAGGGTGTGTTACACCAAGGACAGATGCAAGCACATAAATATCAAGGAGATGCCTGCCCAGTTCAAGGCACTCAGCTATCCAAAACATCTTTTGTCCCTGGGACCTCTTCAAGTGTCTACAGACAATACCACAGTCATGTGGTACACCAATAAGCAAGGCAAAACTAGGTCTTACCCCCTTTGCAGACTGCATATATATTACATAATCGAACTTTTAAAAGTTCGAGTGTCATATGGTCGAAACCATATGATTGAACTTTCAAAAGTTCAAAAATGTAATAACAAAAAAATAAATCAAAGAAAAAAACCTACCTAAGCAGGGCCCCCCCACACCCCCTGCTCTTTAAATATACCAACTCCAAGATCACACTACAAAGGGAAATCTTCCTATTCCGCACTGTATGGAGATCTCCATTGAAACATTCAAACTTTTAAAAGTTCAATCATATGGTGTCAACCATATGACGTTCGAACTTTTAAGAGTTCGACAACATGATATAGACCCTGCAGACTAGCCAAGTAAGCTTGAGATATAGCTTCACAGCACAATCTCAATCTACAGGCATTCTACATTCTGTCAGAGTGAAATTGTCTCTCAGACAAGCTGAGAGGACCAGGGCAGGCTCTCATGAATGGAAACTAGATCAGAGGAGTCATCCAAGATATGATCCATCTGTGGGGAGTTCTTGAAGTTTCCAAGACTCAGTGCAAGAAGGCATGGAAGACAGATGCCTTTTCTTTTTCCTCGGACAGGAATGTTCCTGTATGCTTTTTCACCTGTTGCACTAATATCCAGGGTACATCTGAAGAGTCAGAAGAAATACTCCAAGATTATTGTGATAACTCCCTTATGGCCTAGGCAACCGTGGTTCTCCATTCTTTTGGAAATGGCCAGGAACAATTACTACAAGCTTCCTCACAGACTGGATCCACTCACTCAAGAACAGGGGTGTTTGATACACCTCAACATCAATCATCTTTAATTGACTGCCTGGAAGAGAGGGTCTTAATTCTTTTTATACACCTGTATACTGAGGACATGCATCAGGTACTAATAAAGGTAAGAAAGCCTGCTACTAGAAAATCATATGTTGCCAAATGGAAAAGGTTTTCTAGTTGGTGCCACAACATAACCAGCACACATTCAGAGCTAGTTGTTTTCTGTTTTTACAATATTTGTGTGAGTTACTATCCTATGGCCCTTCTTATTCCTCTATCAGGGTTAATTTATCAGCCATTTCTGCATGTCTGCCCATTGGTCCCCTCTTTCAATGCAGTCTCATGTCAAAATGTTCTTGAAAAGGGTTTTGCATAAGAGGCCTCCAAGAAAACCGATGACCCCTTCTTGGGTCTTAATTTTGCATTAGAGAAGCTAACAATTACTCCACCAGCTATTCTGGCTGACATGAGGTTCTCAACATGTAAAATAGCTTTACTGATTGCTCTGACCTCTGTAAAAAAAGGGTATGTCAATTACAAGCTCTTATAGTGAGTTAACCCTATTTCAGTTTCTAGAGGGACAGGGTTTCTTTGAGAACTAATCCTTTTTTAAGCCTAAAGTGGAATCTGAGTTTACTTTAAGCCAAACTATCCATCTCCCACTTTTCTTTCCTGAACCTAAAAATTAGGGGAAAACAATATCCCATACCTTGGAGTCCACAGTCATCTCAGGCACTATTTTGGCAGAACTAAATCTTTCAGATCTTTAGATCAATTGTTCATGTCTTTTGAAAGTAAGACGGGACAACCTGGGTCAAAACAGACTATTTCCAAATGGCTGGTTAAGGTTATTACCTTCTGTAATACCCACCATAACAAATCTATTCAAGGCAGAATAAGGCCCTCTCTACCAGGGTTTTGGCTTCATCTATGGCTTTTTAGAAAGGGCTCAACTCTAGAAGTGTTCTAGAAAATGCTATGTGGTCCTCTGTACATACTTTTACAAACATAAGCTTGATTCATTTTCTAGGTCCAGATCAAGCTTTGTGGGGAACATTCTCCAGAGGTCTGGACTTTTCTCCTTCTACCTCCCAAATATAGTTAGCTATGGTAATCTACTCATATAGTCAAGGATACTGCAGCTGTGATCAATATGATGAGCATACTACAGTTGCGTATGTTGAACTTACCATAACAGTAAATGTTCAAATGACCATTCCCTCCCTCCATCCCCCTTGTTTTTTATTTTTTTTTTTGTTTTTTGGGGTTTTTTTTGTGCGTGTTTTTTATGCCAAGGCATGCACATTTATTTTGTTGTTGTTCCTAGCACTGTCTTTTCAGGGTGCAGCCTCCCTCACTCTGCTGGCAAGAAAGCTCAGAAGGACTTCACACCCAAACTTGTCTTTTAGTCAGCTCAGCTTGAGCTGCTTGACAGTTTTGGCATGTGGAAGGTGCTGTGAAGCTTTAGAAGCTGGTCAGCTATTATATCCTTGACAGGATATAATCTGCATAACTAAGGTTACTGCAGCAGTGATCATTCAGATAGCGACTGTTACTGTAAATTCAACTTACATAACTGCTTTGTCTCCCTTGACTTCCATAAGAATTCTAGAATGAACTCTATCAGACCACATTGCTTTGTCTACCTTTAGCCTTTGAAGTTCTTTCAAATGTTTTTCCATGAAGGGAATAGAATCAAATTTATTTTCCTTCCCGCATCTGCCAAGAGGATAACAAATCTCACTTATTCTCCTCTCTCTCTCTCTCTCTCTCTCTCTCTCTCTCTCTCTATATATATATATATATATATATATATATATATACATACTGAAGAAGATTATTCCTTCAATGACTCCGCTTTTCAGCATCATTTTCTTCTAAGTTGCTTTGAAGGTTTTAATTACATAACATTATTACAAGTAAAAGTCTAAAAGACACAAAATCCTGGATCAAAAAATAAAGAAAACTGCTGTTCTAAGACAGAATTTGATGCAAGTCTCTAATCATATCATTTCTAAAAATATTGTGTCCAAAAACCGGGTTTTGTAGAAGGATAAGCCCAGCTGTAACTGCTTTGTAGGCAGGTTGGCTTGTACAGTCCTCTAATACAGTCTAAATCTGATTTTGCAAAACAGAGGAAATAAAAAGACTTGGCTTTCAGATCCACCTTTTTCCTCTGACATTAAGTAACTTTGGAGTAAGATTATATTAGTAGAGGGAGGTGGGGGATACAGCTCTTTCTTTAGAGTCCTTGAGCCTTTAAAAATGCAGTATTTGCTGTTAAATTATCAGATTCTGTCAGAATATTGTAGTTTATGATTGGAACTTTCAGGATTTTCTGTTTCACATAAGCTTGAGTCAGGATTTCACATTTGGTCTTTTCTGCCCATCCAAAAACAAACTTTATTTATTTATTTACATATGTATGCATGCATGTATCTGTCTATCTATCTATCTATCTATCTATCTATCTATCTATCTATCTATCTATCGATCTATCTCTCTAGCTATCATCTGTTAACTGGGCAAGTGAAGTGATCCAGGCACCATTTTTACTCACATTCTGTGCTAAGGGCATGGAGCAGAGTAATTATACAACAGATAAGAAGAGATAATGTTACTCTTCAAAATCAGTAAGTACAAGTTGGCAGGTTTCTACAGTGATAAGGGTTACATGACTAAACACTGTTAAGGCATTTCAGCTGAAGTTATAGGGCCGAATTCACGAAGGCTTCCACGGAGTCTTAGAGTAGAATAAGACTCCATGCAGCCAACTTGTCCATTGAGCAATCCAGGAATAGCCGGTAGGGGTGTGCAACTGAGCTCTCCAAACTAGTCCTACATGGACAGGGCTGGGATATGCAAATTACCTTAATTGCAGGTGAAAGCTATGCAAATGAGGTAAATTTGCGATCCAGGAAACCCGAACCTGTCTGAGTAGAAGTAGTGTTATTTGCAGAAATATACTCAGTTGATAACTGAGTACGGTTCTGCAAAAAGCAAAACGGAGCCGTGTCAGCTGGAAAAAAAGCATGTATTCACAGAAGGAAGCATGCCAATGGCCAAAAATACAGCCATTGGCAATGGAAAGTGATGCAAATTAAAAATAAAATAACTTTTTTTTTATCCCGATCTCCGGGGTTTAACCGTAGCGCAGCGCCGTGCAAACGAGCTGCGCCCTAAAAAGCAGAAAATTAATAATTAAGATCCACAAATGTGGATTATATAGCTAAAATGAATTTACAATGCAAGGGAATGGCAGGCTGAAGACAACATGGCCACTGAGTAGAGGTTGCTAAGGGGGGAAGCTCAGTCTAAGAGATGTAACTAAGCATTAGTAGGCAATCCTATGCAAATGAGAGTTAGGATAGTGAATCACAAGTTTACATAGCAAATGAGCACAGCTAGTGGAGTGTAGGAGTAGGATAAGGGGAGTAACAGAGTAGAAGATAGGTGACATCACGACGGGGGTATATATGAAAGGAGTGAAGCTCATTGGAGCAGAGTGTCATGTGTCAGCTTACATTTACATAATAGTGAAAGAGGTGTGCCAACAGGTAGGCCAAGTAAAGTCAAGAAATCGAAGGTGTATGCCGTGGATAACACCAAAGTTTCTTGCTGAGCGTGCATGTGCGCGTGTGCACGCCAGTAAACCTGAGTAAGACAATGTGCGCGTGTGTAAGTGTGAGTGCGCGCGTGTAGGCTTGAATAAGCATATGTAAGGCTGTGTAAACAGTTGTAAGTACGTTTGCACTGGTGTGCACACGTTTTAACAAGAATAAGCAAGCTTTAGTCCGTGTAAGCATGTGTGTGCGCGTGTTAGCTGCTGTGCGCGTGTTTGCACTTGTGTGCGTGGCGCTCGCCCCCCTGAGGAAACAGTAAGGAAAAAGGAAGCACACCAAATGGTGGAAGTTACCAGGGAGTACTAGCAGAGCTAGCAGGTGAAAACAATCAGAATCAGCCAATTACCCATGCAGAATACTAGCCCAGCCCAGCACTTAAAACTCTGCAAACAACAGTCCATTATGTTTCTCTCAAGAGACACTGCAACACTGCAGTAAGCTAATAGAAGTGAAAACTGAAAAGGCTTCACTGAGACAAAAAATTTTAGGGGCTGCCATTGCTGTTATAAAGCGACATATGCAACATCTTGAGGGTGGTGATAATGCAAATGCTGCTGGACAACCCACAGTGAGGAGACGGAGAAGAGTGGACAGGCCCAGGGTTACCTACCAGGGGCTACATGAGCTGGAGATAGTGGAGCGCTATAGAGTGGACAGAGACCTTTTGCAGCAAATTGTTGAGCTGTGCAGGCCACGCCTCACACATAGAACCAACAGAGGGGAACCCATCCCAGTGGAAATTAAGGTATGTGTTGGCCTAAGAATATTAGCAACAGGTACCTTCCAGAGACCAACTGATGATATGATGGGGATATCACAGGCATCAGCATCCAGGGTACTGCACCAGTTCCTGGATGCCATGTCAGCACATGTCGGTGATCATGTATATTTCCCCAATTCCCATGAGGTATTGGCCAGCAATATGCATCTCTTCCAGCAAATAGTGGAATACCCTGAGGTAGTGGGTACAATAGACTGCACGCACATACACATCAAAGCACCAGCCGGTGAGCGGGGTAGGGTCTACTTCAACCGCAAGGGCTTCCCCTCCATCAACTGCCAGGTCGTGTGTGATGCCCAGGGCATAATACTGAATGTGTGTGCTGGCTGCCCTGGAAGCTACCATGATTCCCATATCTGGCATCTGACGCAGCTGTACCAGACATTTGCCAGCGAAGACATCCCACATGGTCACCTAGTGGGGGATGCTGGCTATGCACTGAAGCCATGGCTGATGACACCCATCAGAAACGCACACACACCTGAACAGGAATTCCATAATGAGGCACACGCACAAACACAAAATGTAATCGAGCGTGTGTTTGGTTCCGGTGCCTGGACACATCTGGTGGAGCCTTGCAGTACTCACCAACTACATGTACCCAAATTGTCATGATATGTGCTATGCTACATAATGTGACCCTGCAAAAACAGCTGCAGTAGGACCAGCATAGGCCTGGGCCAAACAGCCCCCCACCATTGCCAAGGCCATCACAGGCACAGCGTGACTCAGAGGAGGAACAACCTGAGCCTGCCCCAGTAGGCAGAAGGAGGCATGCCCAGTATGCTTTGGCCTTGGCAAAGAGGCAACACATAGCACATACACTGGCTCAGTAGGAACTCTGGAAATTATACCTCTCTCTGACCCACACATATAGTAAAAGGAATGCCTACATTGACACTACCTGCTGTCAAACATGTATAAGGAGTGTAGTATGCGCATCCGACATAAGCAGCCCTGCATCAACACCTGAGGCATGATTGCCATGTGTTAAGCAATATAGCAGTGCTAAACAGCATTTACCATCATGAAGTCAATGTAAACAAAATCGCACACACCAACTACTACAAATGTGTTCAATGTAGAGTAATATTGGCCAATGTCCAGCAACGATGGTTAATATTGAGCAATGTTGGACAAGCTGGGTCTAGGTAGGGCATAGCTGAACAATAGCCAACATGCTCATATCTGCTCTACTGGCCCCTAAGCAGTCTGGTCTGCTCAGTATGAAAATATAAGCGGCAATGGGCCTCAAACCCAGGATACTGTTACTATAGTCATAGTACTGAACCACCAAACCATGACAGTAGTGCAGTGGTTAGCCTGTATGAAGAAATGTTGATAAGTCTATGCAAAGTATTCCACGGAAACCCTGCAGGCACAGCATAATCCCTGTTGAGTTATGACACAAAGGTGAGTCCTGCAGTAAGAATAGAACCTGACTTTCAACACACACAGTACAAATGTTAATATTGGACATGTAGACATACATCAACAAATGTAGTGGACCTCAGACAGCAACATACTGAAAGGTCACACTGGGCATGCTCACACACTTGAATACATGATACAAACGTCAGGCAACAGAACACTGACAGTCTGAACTGGGCATGCTCACACACTTAGGCCATGTTGAAGTACAGCACTGGGCCACACATAGCAGGCAGTTGCATGTGTTAACCCAAGAACCTCTCACTATCCAGCAATCTGCCCTGTGCACACACTTATATGACAACAGACATGTATATAATATAGTGGAACCCTGCCATAAGCAAATATGTTCTGCAGATACCTAAGCGGTTCATATAAAGTGTGAAAGCAAAGATGATAATAACCTGCAAACAGTATCAGCAATAAACATTGTGCATCATGAAAATTATCATAGGTTCAGAGGTTGATACTAGGCTATCTGCCCTAGGGCATGTACAAGCATAGCCAGAGTGTGTTTGGCTTCTGCAACCCAATCAAATCAGAACACTGTGCCTGTGAATAGTAGCCCATTTACATTCAGTGTATTGTGCCTCTCTCTAGCAGGGACCTAGAAGATATCCCATGGGTAAACATGCGATCACTCATCCACTTGTCAAGATGTCACCTGTAGGTGGTCAGTGGGTGGCTCTGCCTATGCAAAACCGGGACTACACTCCGGAGTGAGAGGAGGCTTTCTGATAATAATCTGTCCCCCCAGCATGTCCTTTTAACATCAGTGCTGAGGTATATGTCCCTGGAGTGTGTAGCACCAAGGGAGTCGGATATCCTGAGGTGGAGCATGTCCAGTAAGTCTGGGTCAGATATTGCCTTCAACTACAGGCACACAACACATCCGTGTAGGTGGTAAGTGACTGAGTGGCTGGAGTTACTGTATCGAAACTGTGCAGGGCATCTGTGTGAGTCCCTACATCTGCTCGATGAGTAACATTTGAGGCCACTACAGTTGCTGCAGGTGTCAGGTAAGGTACATCCCAAATGTGGCATAGTAACCAAGCATGGTCGTGAAGAGTATAGGGGCACAATGACCACACTTGATCAACATGTGAAACCATGTGGGATATGGTGGGCTATGTAGACATACTGTCTAACCACTATGGCAATAGGATTGTCAAAGGCGAGAGTACGAACAGGTTGTGTCCCCAAACCCATATCAACTACTACTGTATGTAATGGATTACAACCTATGTGGTAATGTGTGGGCATCTTGTCATCCTCAAAGGGGGTGACTATGCAACTAACGGCATGTAGCCATGGGCTATGGCTCAGTCACCAGTTAACCTATCTCTGTGAGACCCTGTATGAGTATGCATGTGCCAGCAGGAGAGCTGATTATGGCACCCAGTTTGCAGTCATCTGCGAACATGGGCAGCCATATCCCTCCTGTGATAGCCTGTACATCACACAAATATATAGTGAACAAGAGAGGTCCCAGGACTGAGCCTTGTAGGATGCCATGTGTAACTGGTGTATAGTCAGACATGGCACCTGCAACACTGAGCATGTGGGTGCTATCCCTGATCCAGGTAGCAATCCATCATGTCAGATATGTGTCGATATTGATGCTGGTGAGCCTATGCATAATGGCCGAGTGGGGTATTGTGTTGAAGGGTTGTGCAAGGTCCAGGCAGGCTGTGTGGACAACCATCCCAACACTGATGGACCTGGTAACTGTTGAAAGAATATGAACAGGTACAACAGGCAAGATCTGCCCACAACAATGCTTTAATGTGTAGGACCCAGTGTCTGTAGGTTTCCCATGTCTATGTGCATGAGTCCCATTACAATACACTCCATAGCTTTGCAGAACAGGCTAGTTAGCCTTTTAGGCCAATATTGTCTGTGGTCTGTTGTGGCAGTATTCAGTGGAGTGGGACCACTATTGCTGTATGCCATTCCGTGGGAACATATCCTACAGTAACTCTTATATCGAACAGTGACATAATGTAAGTGTTACGTCTGTCATGAAGGCTGTGTACGACACAGGCCGGGACACTGTCTGGTCCCATTGATGCTGTGTTGTCCGCTGTGGGGAGGGCAGCACTCACCTGTTTACTCATGATGTCTGGAAGGTTACACTCTGTTGGTATGGACAGTACCACCTTAGGGGGGATGGGGGGACACATCTGCACTGAACCTGTTTGCCAGGATGATGGCAATGTCAGTGGGTTCAGGGTATGTTTAGTCAGTATGCAGTAACACACAGCATATCAGTGAGTGTCCAGCCAGGTACCTGAATTAACTGAAGAAGGCCTTCTGAGTGTCCAACGTGTCTGGTGCAATTGTCCGTTAGAAGCGTGCCTGACATAAATACCTGAGTGATTGTAGCAGTCTGCTAGTACATATCACAGATGCCTTCCCTGTCTGGGATTGTGCTCTATCATGTAGTAGCTTCCTCCATTTGTTGTAAAGCGTATTAATGGCTGGGGTCTACCAGACAGGTCCACTGCCATTGGAGGAGTGAGTCCAGTTGTTATTTTGGATGTAACGATCCATGCGGTCCACTAGGTGTCCATAGAATGTGTATGTAAAGGATTCAGCAGTCTGAGCCATACTTACCACTGACCCAGGGTCTCTGAAGGATACCACCATGGTTTGGAGGAGTGTGACATTTGCTTTTGGGAAGTTCACCAAGATTACCCAGGATGGGTGTGGGGACGGGATATGGATGTCCAGTGAGATAAAGTATGTTCTGCCCTTACCAATGAGGGGTATATCGCAGGTGTGGAACATAGAGTCCCCATGTCGGTGATGATCATGTCCAATATGTTGTCCCCTCTTGTGGGTGTGGTGACCAGTTGTGCCATAGTATATGAGTTTAGAAATAGTAGCAACTGTTGGGCAAGGATGTTGGGGCCTGAGTACTATCCACAGTCAATTTGTGGGTATTTGACGTCACCCAATATAATGGTGTTTGGGGAGACCTTCATATTGTCCAATGTTCCCAGGAAAGCTGAGTGAGGTTGCTGAGTTGGGGAGAGTGGTTTGTAGCAGGCAACAAACCAAAAGGCAGATTTGCACAATGTTAGGTGCATATGTATAGTCTGTGATGCATTGTGCAGTGCTACCAACTTGGAGTTATGTGTATCTGTGATGTATATGGATACTCCCCCTATTTTTGTTGGCCATTCTGAGTTATGTGGTCAGAAAGCATGGTACGAAATACAACCTGGTAGTGCTGGTGTGCATGTGGGAGCCTGAACCATTTGTCTGTTAGTGCACAGATATTGCTATCCTCCATACTGAGGAGATTCCTGAGTGGGCACAATTTGAGGGTAATACATCTGGTGTTGAGCAGCAATACCCTCAGTGTCATGTACTCTGTAATGTCTATGGAGGTGGTTCTGTCCTTTGAGCCCCACTTAAATAAGACAGTATGGTGGCAGCAAGTGCCCTAGCCAGTATTCAAAAATCCAAGGGTGACAGGTGCAAGCTGTCCATAGGGAAGCTACTTGGCATGTCGAGCATGTCACCCCAGGGTGACAGACACTGTATCCCCTTTGAATAACACCAATATGTTAGCCAACTGTTAAACGTGATCAGTTTGTTGGTATACTGTGACATCATACCTGGTGAGTGTAAGATGCTAGACAAGGTCAGGGTAATACTGGGCTGGGCTGCATGATCACAGAGTTCCTCTATGTTTCATGTCATGTGGTCCAGGGAGGAACATCTGAGGTTGTACGTACCAGCATGGACAATGATGGAGCCAGTCCTGGACTTGCTTTGGAGTGACCTGAGTGCATGTGTTATGTGGTGGATCCTGGCACCTGAGAGACAGCTCAAAGTGACTATTTCCTTGTTTGGCCTGGAGAGTGGGACGACAGTGTGTCTGACATTAAGTGTCACCTATAACAAGTGTATCAGGTGTGCTGTTTAGCCCAAAGGGCAGTGACTGTGTGGGACACTGACATTGTGAACCATGTGACATGTGGGTATTGTAGTGGGGTAGCAGTTGTATGTGTGTCTGCTTTGGAGGTCTCTGCTCCTTAGGCAGAGTGTATGTAGAGCCTCCGAATATGTATATGTGTGATAATGTGGTTTGTTTGCTGTCACTATCGGTGTATTTGAGACTGATATGTGGTGTTGTGTGGTCACCCTCACCACCTGATAGACTATGCCAGTCATGGGTCAAGAGAGCTCAGCATTCTGTATGTCAATATTGTTACATCTCCCACATATATGTGAGTGTGATGTGAGGAGGAGAGGGTTGTCTGTGTACATGAGGCAGATGTGACATTGTGTCATAACCACAATATTCACTAGCTGGACTGGAGAGTACACATGAAACCGACCCCTGGACATGCCAGTGTATTATGATGACATACTCTGTAGCCTGAACACAAATGATCAGTAGGGTGTTAAGTGAGTAAAAGAGTATAACCGGGATTAGTGCTCAGGTTTGTCGGTGTTTTGTAAAGAGTAGCTGAGAAGGAGTCCAGACTGAGAATCATGACGTCCTTCAGCTAAATAATAAATAGTAATGTACACGCATATATGAGCTGAGTCAGGGACAACTGTACCTTACTGACATTGCTGACATCCTGTCAGACAGGCCCATGTATACATACCCGCCTCCCACTGACAATAGTCCCTGACATCATACCAGGAGATATCACATGTAGAATGGCTGAACAGCTCCCCCCAAATCCAAAAGCATGGCAGCAATTGGATTACATTATTTCCCAATATGTGTCATGCATGCACTACAGAACAAACAGACCCTGTACCTGATCAGTCTGTTGAGCTTCACCCACACCACAGGACCTGGAACTGTCGAATGTGTTACAGCAACATAATGGCACTCCCCACATGTGTGGGTGCACAACAAACCATGGGAAGTATAGTCCAGTAAGCCTATAAAGTCTGATCTGCAAGGCCATGGAGTGCATCATGGCAGAAGTCATAAACAGAGCTATTGTTAACCGACAAACACACAACCCTACCAACTGTGGTATGTTCATGTGCAGATCATGGTTCCCAAGCATGCTACACTGTCTGTAAGGCAGCCACCTAGGACACACATCACGAAACAGAGCTACACATGTCCCACATAGACTTTGAACAGCTCTTCATCAACATCACAGACACATGTCGTTCCACAAAACCAACAATCTGTGCATAGATATGTGTTGACATATGAAGGGATGTCAATGTGTCCACAGATAGATCACACAAGGTGAGACTCACAGGGTCCTGTACAAGCTGTTGATACCTGCCGACCTACATGGATCATTCCTGGGATTGCATAAAAATGTGTACACACATTACCATGTCCAGTGTGATGATGTCATCATCATAGTTAGGTAGGTATTTGAGTCCTGCAAATGCCAAGTGTGTGTGTGTATGTGTGTGATTTCCTTTGAGAGGAGTAGCCTTTTTGGAGACTGGGAAATCACATTAAAAGAGGTACATCCCTCTTTGGAAAGTCTGATGATGTCAGCATCCTACAAATATTCAAGGAGAACAGAAGCCACCCAGTAATGCATATAGCATGCCGTGTTAATGCGTATCTCTCCTGTATCATAACATAGTCAAGTAGGGGTTTGAGTCCTGCAAATGCCAAGTGTGTGTGTAGGTGTGTGATTTCCTTTGAGAGGAGTAGCCTTCTTGGAGTCTGGGAAAACACATTAAAAGAGGTACATCCCTCTTTGGAAAGTCTGATGATGTCAGCATCCTACAAATATTCAAGGAGAACAAAAACCACCCAGTAATGCATATAGCGCGCTGTGTTAATGCGCATCTCTCTAGTATCATAACATAATTAGGTAGGAGTTTGAATCCTGCAAACACCAAGTGTGTGTGGGGGGTGTGTGTGATTTCCTTTGAAAGGAGTAGCCTTTTTGGAGACTGGGAAAACACATTAAAAGAGGTACATCCCTCTTTGGAAAGTCTGATGATGTCAGCATCCTACAAATATTCAAGGAGAACAGAAACCACCCGGTGATGCATATAGCGCACTGTGGTAATGCATATTTCTCTAGTATCATAACATAGTTAGGTAGAGGTTTGAGTCCTGCAAACGCCAAGTGTGTATGGGGGGGTGTGCATGTGTGTGATTTCCTTTGAGAGGAGTAGCCTTTTTGGGGACTGGGAAAACACATTAAGAGAGGTACATCCCTCTTTGGAAAGTTTGATGATGTCAGCATCCTACAAATGTTCAAGGAGAACAGAAACCACCCAGTATTGCATATAACACGCCATGTTAATGCGCATCTCTCTAGTATCATAACATAGTTAGGTAGGGGTGTGAGTCCTGCAAATGCTGTGTGTGCCACAGGTGGTCAATGCAGTGTGGGTTTTGCTTTTACTACGGTATGACATATGTTTCAAACAGTATGTGCATTGCACACATCAGGTATCTGTGTGTCAAATCAATTTGTGTAAATGTGACCTCAATCAGTACATAGGTGTGAAGCCTGCATACTACATGAATACATTTGTTACCTTTGACAGATTGTGCCGCCGCTTCTCAGATCATAGGTCACATATGCATGTATGCATCAAGCGCGGCTAATGTAGTGATCCATGGCCAAGGACACCTCTGCCACACATACCCATGCCACATACTATAGAGTACTGTGAGTGAGGGTAATTGCCGGGGTATATGTCAGACATGTTCATACACAACAACGACTGGCAATAATGGACAGTCATTATAGGTGTACACCAGCCCTGTGGATATGCATGCAGGCCCCTGATGTGTTATGTGAAGCACCGAGGGACCCCACAATACCTATGGATATGTGGATACCAAGGACAGATGACATAACACATGTCTGTCTGTGCACATTGGTACCCAACATACATGTTCAGGGCTACCACCTATGTGATACTCTCGGGATAGTATGTATAGTAAATGTGGGTGACTATGCCATAGACGGCTTACTGCTATACAGCATGTACTGGGCAACAGGTATCTGTCTGTATGATACCCTTGTGTAGGATATGCGTCCCATCCAGGGAATGCAGTGTAGGCCAATGCATGCATTTCTAGATGTGGATGGACATATCCCTAGTGTGTTTGCATGTACCTAAGAGGGCTATATGCCACACAGGTGTGGTCCCAGGAACGTGTGGCGGTCAATACCACTGGTTACTGTTATAGTGTAGTGCTGGAAGGATCCAACTGTTACTGAGTTCCCTACAACTGTGAGTCATTTGTCAGGACATCATCTAATGATTGGTTATAGTCATGCTGTTGAGGTGGTGTATACTACCAGACTGCAGATCATTGACAGATATCAACAGTATCATCCACAGCATAGTGCCAACCCATGTCATACACACGTGTACCCATGTTAGTACATATCTGTAGTAGAATGCATACTGGCCATCGAAAGATACCATGAGATGTTAACAATGTGTAGAACAGGGTATGTCGCACATCCCATGTGTCCACTATGAACTTACATGCAGACAGTGCGCACACACCATGTTCACAGATGTACACCCGCTAATTTGTAATGCACACATCACACACATACTGTCCACTCACTAACACATGCTGGTAACACTGTACACTTCAGCCAAGTGGCACATGGGTGGACAATACATACTCAGACCTAACACTGGTGTAAACAATGCTACAATGACTGTCGCAGCTGTGATGCATAATGCCTGCTCAGATATAACTACAAGGATATCATTACACTTTCCTGTTGGCAACTTGCTACTATTGTTACACTGCTATAATGTCACCCTGTGCATCAGAACCATATTAGCCTGTTCCTGCATCAATGTTACAGATGACAGGAGGTGGCACAGGTGTCATCATATGCACAGGGTGTGTTGTAGTTTTGCCAGAGCCCGACATTGACCCATCCAATCGGCATGTCTCTGTGTGTGTGTGTGTGTGTGTGTGTGTGTGTGTGTGTGTGTGTGTGTGTGTGTGTGTGTGTGTGTGTGTGTGAGGGAGAACAGTACTGCATGGGCCAATGTTGATGTAATGTGTGTGTGTATGTGTGAGCCCTAGTTGTATGGTAAATGTGTGTGTGTCTGCATGCACACAACTCCATGTGGCTGCCATATACAGGCAGTTGTGGGACAGCCACAGACTGTACCTGCTAGGCCATACAGATCACTGTCTCCAGCCATGGACACAGTACCTGTGTCTAGCAGGGGTGCTATGGGCAGTATCGGGTACCAACCCTGACTGGGTGCTATCATCAGAGGTATGATGACTGGACCCATGTCCCTGCTGGGACTGGCCAGTGCCACGTGCACATGGTCTAGTAGGATGGTCAATGGACAGGCCAGCCCCAGCTTTGCTGGGGCTGGTACTGCCACTATGGGAGCGGCTGCGATCCATGGTCCGTCCGCAATGACTGCCAGCTGATGCTGTTGCTGGCATGCATCCACATCAGCTTCTCACCCGTCCCGCGTGGTCCTGGCTCATGGCTAACACATTGTGGAGGACATCTAATGTCTCCCTCCAATGGCTATCAATGACCTCGGTGTAATTCCGAATGGCACTGGCAAGGTCACGGATGCTGTCATTGATAGTAGTGTAATGGGCCCTCTGCGCGCTTAGTCTCTGTCAGGGGTACTGTTCCATACATGCCTGTGCCTGCATTACAGCCCAGAACATACTGGGGGTTGTAATACCTCTGGGGGTACATCTGCCAGGGGCAATATGACCAGTGGTGCTCCCCTGGGAACACCTGGGCATCTGCCTATGTGGTACCATTCCATTAATCTGTCTATGGCTGCTGTGAGGAGATGCACGTGCCATAGGTACTACACTCTCTTGGTCAATGCCAACTGTATGCTGTCCCTCAGCTAAAGCCATTGGTGCCATGGGATGTATTGGCAGTATGAGTGTGTGCATAGATGGGGTTGACCGCTGTGTACTGTCGATTGGTGGACCAACGACAGACCCTGTCAGACCTTCCTGTGCCACAATACATGTCTCATCATCTCCACTATTAGTGGCAGTGATATCAGGTTCCCTGCTGCATTCAGCCACCCCTAACTCAGCACCTGTGGAAGGAAGACAGGAAACACACTTTACAATCTGTACATGATGTTAGCACACATGCACACATGCACACATGAACACATGAACACACGCACACATGCACACATGAAACATGCACAGAAATACACTGCTCGCCACAACACATACACACACACACACACACACACACACACACACACACACACACACACACACACACACACACCAGCAATCCAACACATACACAATAGTGGGCAATGGTGGGTGACAGTATCACAAGGCAAACAGTCACCACACATGTGTCAGCATGCAGACCATGTGTTGCTCAACACCATGCAGTGCAAGTGTAGACAGCCCTATCTACTGACATTATACATGGCTTTGATGCATGTGTGTAGTTGTTCAGTGATTGGCTACACCCTGGAACACAATGTGTACATGGACACAACATTGCTGTGCAAGTATTATCTGCTCTGCAATGTCATGTGCACCATCACTCAATGGTATACATACCATGGCTGCATGTGTTATCTGTGTGTCACATAGATTGCCATGTCTTATGACAGTGTCTGTGTCCATAGAACATAATAGTGGGCACAGGTGTAGCAAATGCATGCAATGTACAGACATGGGATGAGTGGTGCATGTAGACGTGAAGGAATCCCAATGCTCGACATGGACATTGTACAGGGATTATGGTGAGTGTGGGACATATTGCAGATATGTTGGTGCCAGCCATGACATGGTATGCTACATGACTGCAACATTAATGTGTGTCATGTGACCTATACACCCAATAGCATTCCAGGACATATATGTGACTCTTTGTACAGATGGTGACTGCTGTGCAAAATGTGTATACTGGCATATGTAAGCACACACACAGCATGCTATGCATAGTGTGTATAGGTGCATATGTTTGCACACAAAGAACAATGAGGTGCACAGCAAAGACCGCTTTGTGTAGTACTGTGGTCACTGTAACCGGATGGGGTGTAGTATCATGTGTCATCATCATCATCATGCATCTTGTGGTCACTCACGGCTACTACTGAGTGACAGACCACCGCCTAGCATGCTGTACTTGAACTGCAGTGCTGTGGCTATGTTCACTATTACACAGCCACTTTGTACATGGGTGTATGAGGTGCCCAATAGGGAGCATTGCCTAACATGACTGTGGTATGTGTTGAAGAGTGTTTCACAGCCCCATGATAGGCCACTACCCCTGAGGTACATCATGTGTGTGTGGATGACATGTGGGATACTGAAGTGTGACCTTACAGCGGGTGTGTGGTTACGCCATATGTAGCATGACCTAGTGTACTGCATGTGATAAATGTGTTATGTGGTGTACAGGTGTTGCAACTATGCCTATCCAATGTGCAGTACGGGGTTGCCACAACTGTGTGTCATGCTCTGTGTATTGCATGTCATTGAGGCAGCTACCGACATTACTGAGCTGTGCAACATTTCACAGCAAACATGCACGGCATGCATTATGCGTAGGTGTGTTACGTGTACATGGCCTACACCTCACCTATGACAGGCATATTTCATTACCAACATTGCAGGTTAAACACACTCACCAGCATGGATCGGCTGCCCTGCCGTCACACCAGAGGGACCTATGAGAATATGAGAGAGTTCATCAGTGGCCACAACTGTGGCATTGCTACAGTGGGTATGCTAAACTGCAGTACAACAGCAGTCAACAGTCACAGGTGTACAGATATTATTCAAACTATCCGTATTGCACAACACTAGGCAGTGGAACTGCTAAACACACAGTACACATCTCACGTAGACATAATCTAACAATACAGTTAACTGTAGTCTACAGATAGGGCATGTTACCTGCTTGCTCCAGGTGGATGTGCTGGGTGGCTCCAGCCTCCATTACATGTCAAAGGTTGATGTAGCTGTTGTCCAGGAGCCACCACGCTTAGGAGCAGCTCCTCCACTCTGGTGAGGGGGGGATGAATGGCCACCCCACCACCTGTGGCAAGCTGCTGTCTTTGGATATCAGATGCAAGCCGCTGGACTTGCCTAATTAAATCACTGCAGTGATGGCATATCTGTGCATATGTCCAGTTATGCATGCCTATGTCATTTACCTGACAAACAAGTTCCTGCCACAGTGCAGTCCACTCCTACTGGTGCTGGCTGCTTCTGGAGAACAGCATTGTGTACCACTGCAATAGGCTTTGCAGTATCACCTCTTCCTCATCCACTGTGTACGCTGGGTTGCGTTGGTGGGCCATCTGGCTGAAAAAGATATGAACAATATGTGTGAGAGTGTCCTGTGGCACACTTTACACCTTTACCCACAGATATCACTTTACTGACATATATACCATCCTATTGTCTGTCAGAGGTTACACACATTCAATACCACTTATTGGTTCTCAGGCCACAACTAACTAACACTGCCTGGCACACTCTATATATCACACCACTACACAACAGTACCCAACACACTGTTTGTGACACATTGCACAACCTCAAAACAGGGGTGTATGTCACACCAATGCACGAACAGAGATGTCATCCATTGCAATGGATGTAAAGTACAGGTACAGTAGTATCAATCAACCACCCTAGTCATTAATGCCATAGCCCTGCCTAACAGATGTGTACAGTTGTCACTATAGGTGACATACTGCTGTAACAGAATATATATATGTTGCTGGATACACACGTTTACCCTGTAACACACATATGATTGCAGCCATTGTACAGGCATAATCACACACACATCAGACAAACATACAACGCACCACTGTATGCCAACACAGATGAGCATTACCTGTGTACCATACAGTACTGTGTGCCACTACTTACACACCCTTATGCCTGCATTCTGTCCTCTGTGCAGACTACAGGAAACACACATGACAGTGTTTCCAAGCAATGTGAACTCACACCATACTGTGCTGTTTAGGCCTACAGCTTCAGGTAGTACTACAGTTCATATTGGTGATGGATTCACCAGCAGTACCACTCACTAAGCATACATGTATTGCTTTAGCCTACAATGAGACACCACATTTGTCAATGGAGAACTATGTCACATCATATGCCATACTACTATGTCTGCCTAACAGTACATTACACATCAGTTGCTGTCCTCACAGCTAGGATATGCACTACCATGTCAGATACAATGTCACACTAAGCTATCACACTTTTATAGACCTTGCACACATTCAGTGTTACACTTATTCAACCTCACATAGCAGCTATTGCATTAAGTACATGTGTGAGTGCATAGTGTCATAAGTAGATAATATGCTATTGGCCCTAGGGCCTATGGCAGCCTAGCCATATGCTACCCTGGCCTTTAACACACATGTACTTTGATTTCACTTGCCCCTGCCAACCAGAACCACAGAGGTGTTTCCTGGGGTGTATTACCAATCTCCCACACAATCATCAGGGGTATTTATAACAACTGCTAAGGAGGAGCCTTGTTTGCTATTGCTATGTGGTCTATTCCAGTGTATGGCATATCTCTGAGATGGGAACCTATCCCTCCAGCATGTGCTGTTTAGTGAGCTGACAAGGTTTAGGGCCCTAGAGTGTGTATACTGGAGGGATTGTGATATGTTGTCATGGTGGTTGTCACCCAGCTATGGGGGTGACATACCTCTGTATGTTCAGCAGAGGTCACCTCTGTGTGGCCAGTATACAATACAGTGTAGTTGTGGTTTTGTGAGTCAGTCTGCATAGGGTATCTGTTTGCGGACAGTATTACCCTTTGGGAGGTCTGTCTGTGGCCTGTTCACCTGGTGTAGTTGTCATGTGAAGTACATACCACACAGGGCATTGTGATGAGTAGAGGGGAACTCTACCCTATACTTCCATAGATGACACACCTGTTGTCATGACACATACCACACAGACAGATTACAGGTGTAGTGTGGCACTGTCTTCATCAAAGCAGAAGCTACTGTCCACCTGTGTCCCATGTTCCCTTATCACACCTTCACTGTTAGATAGATCTCTACCTATGTGGTAGTTAATGGCTACACTGTTTTGGGAAGGTGGAATGGCACTGCAGTATCAACACTTGTCTACAGTCCATGCCTTGGTCACCACACACCTGTTGCGGTACATATGACCCCATGTCTCTCTGTCTCTCTCTCTCACTATATATATATATATATATATATATATATATATATATATATATATATATATATATATATATATATATACATATCTATACACATACATGTACACATCCATTGCTGTACACATGGATGTACATATAGGCACATGTACAGTCCACCTTTCATGGTGGGGATATCACTTGTGCGACAGTTGTAGGATGTACAGCTGTGTGATTAAATTGCACAGTGTTGTGCAGAATGCATGTGGGTGTCCTCAGTAATAAATAGTAATGTACACGCATATATGAGCTGAGTCAGGGACAACTGTACCTTACTGACATTGCTGACATCCTGTCAGACAGGCCCATGTATACATACCCGCCTCCCACTGACAATAGTCCCTGACATCATACCAGGAGATATCACATGTAGAATGGCTGAACAGCTCCCCCCAAATCCAAAAGCATGGCAGCAATTGGATTACATTATTTCCCAATATGTGTCATGCATGCACTACAGAACAAACAGACCCTGTACCTGATCAGTCTGTTGAGCTTCACCCACACCACAGGACCTGGAACTGTCGAATGTGTTACAGCAACATAATGGCACTCCCCACATGTGTGGGTGCACAACAAACCATGGGAAGTATAGTCCAGTAAGCCTATAAAGTCTGATCTGCAAGGCCATGGAGTGCATCATGGCAGAAGTCATAAACAGAGCTATTGTTAACCGACAAACACACAACCCTACCAACTGTGGTATGTTCATGTGCAGATCATGGTTCCCAAGCATGCTACACTGTCTGTAAGGCAGCCACCTAGGACACACATCACGAAACAGAGCTACACATGTCCCACATAGACTTTGAACAGCTCTTCATCAACATCACAGACACATGTCGTTCCACAAAACCAACAATCTGTGCATAGATATGTGTTGACATATGAAGGGATGTCAATGTGTCCACAGATAGATCACACAAGGTGAGACTCACAGGTCCTGTCAAGCTGTTGATACCTGCCGACCTACATGGATCATTCCTGGGATAAAAATGTGTACACATTACATGTCCAGTGATGATGTCATCATCATAGTTAGGTAGGTATTTGAGTCCTGCAAATGCATGTGTGTGTGTATGTGTGATTTCAGAGGAGTAGCCTGGAGACTAAATCACATTTTAAAAGAGGAATATAACTCTTTGGAAAGTCTGATGATATCACCATCCTACAAATTTTCAAGGAGAACAGAAGCCTCCCAGTAATGAACATAGCGTGCCGTGTTAATGCATCTCCTGTATCATAACATAGTCAAATTGGTGTTTGAGTCCTGCAAATGCCAAGTGTGTGTGTGTAGGTGTGTGATTTTGAGAGGAGTAGCCTTTTGGAGACTGGGAAAACACATTAAAAGAGGTACATCCCTCTTTGGAAAGTCTGATGATGTCAGCATCCTACAAATATTCAAGGAGAACAAAAACCACCCAGTAATGCATATAGCGCGCCATGTTAATGCGTATCTTTCTAGTATCATAACATAGGCAGGTAGGGGTTTGAATACTACAAACACCAAGTGTGTGGGGTGTGTGATCTCCTTTGAGTGGAGTAGCCTTTTTGGAGACTGGGAAAACACATTAAAAGAGGTACATCCCTCTTTGGAAAGTCTGATGGTGTCAGCATCCCACTAATATGCAAGGAGAACAGAAACCATGCAGTAATGCATATAGCGCACCATGTTAATGCGTATTTCTCTAGTGTCATAACATAGTCAGGTAGAGGTTTGAATCCTGCAAACGCCAAGTGTGTATGGGGGTGTGCATGTGTGTGATTTTGAGAGGAGTAGCCTTTTGGAGACTGGGAAAACACATTAAAAGAGGTACATCCTCTTTGGAAAGTCTGATGATGTCAGCATCCTACAAATGTTCAAGGAGAAGAAACCACCCAGTATTGCATATATAGCACGCCATGTTAATGCGATCTCTAGTATCATAACATAGTTAGGTAGGGTTTGAGTCCTGCAAATGCTGTGCCACAGGTGGTCAATGCAGTGTGGGTTTTGCTTTTACTATGACATATGTTTCAAACAGTATGTGCATTGCACACATCAGGTATCTGTGTGTCAAATCAATTTGTGTAAATGTGACCTCAATCAGTACATAGGTGTGAAGCCTGCATACTACATGAATACATTTGTTACCTTTGACAGATTGTGCCGCCGCTTCTCAGATCATAGGTCACATATGCATGTATGCATCAAGGCCACTGTAGTGATCCATGGCCAAGGACACCTCTGCCACACATACCCATGCCACATACTATAGAGTACTGTGAGTGAGGGTAATTGCCGGGGTATATGTCAGACATGTTCATACACAACAACGACTGGCAATAATGGACAGTCATTATAGGTGTACACCAGCCCTGTGGATATGCATGCAGGCCCCTGATGTGTTATGTGAAGCACCGAGGGACCCCACAATACCTATGGATATGTGGATACCAAGGACAGATGACATAACACATGTCTGTCTGTGCACATCGTTACCCAACATACATGTTCAGTGCTACCACCTATGTGGTACTGTCGGGATAGTATGTATAGTAAATGTGGATGACTGTGCCATAGTCGGCTTACTGCTATACAGCATGTATGGACAACAGGTATCTGTCTGTATGATACCCTTGTGTAGGATATGCGTCCCATCCAGGGAATGCAGTGTAGGCCAATGCATGCATTTCCAGATGTGGCTGGATATATCCCTAGTGTGTTTGCATGTACCTAAGAGAGCTATATGCCACACAGGTGTGGTCACAGGAACGTGTAGCGGTCAATACCAATGGTTACTGTTATAGTACTGAAAGGATCCAACTGTTACTGAGTTCCCTACAACTGAGTCATTTGTCAGGACATCATCTAATGATTGGTTATAGTCATGCTGTTGAGGTGGTGTATACTACCCTGCAGATCATTGACAGATATCAACGGTATCATCCACAGCATAGTGCCAACCCATGTCATACACACGTGTACCCATGTTAGTACATATCTTTAGTAGAATGCATACTGGCCATAAAGATACCATGAGATGTTAACAATGTAGAACAGGGTATGTCACATCCCATGTGTCCACTATGAACTTACATGCAGACAGTGCGCACACACCATGTTCACAGATGTACACCCGCTAATTTGTAATGCACACATCACACACATACTGTCCACTCACTAACACATGCTGGTAACACTGTACACTTCAGCCAAGTGGACCATGGGTGGACAATACATACTCAGACCTAACACTGGTGTAAACAATGCTACAATGACATCACAGCTGTGATGCATAATGCCTGCTCAGATATACCTACAAGGATATCATTACACTTTCCTGTTGGCAACTTGCTACTATTGTTACATCGTTAGAATGTCACCCTGTGCATCAGAACCATATTAGCCTGTTCCAATGTTACAGATGACAGGAGGTGGCACAGGTGTCATCATATGCACAGGGTGTGTGTTGTAGTTTTACAGAGCCCCATACTGACCCATCCAATCGGGTATGTCTCTGTGTGTGTGTGTGTGTGTGTGTGTGTGTGTGTGTGTGTGTGTGTGTGTGTGTGTGTGTGTGTGTGTGTGTGTGTGTGAGGGAGAACAGTACCTGCATGGGCCAATGTTGATGTAATGTGTGTGTGTATGTGTGAGCCCTAGTTGTATGGTAAATGTGTGTGTGTCTGCATGCACACAACTCCATGTGGCTGCCATATACAGGCAGTTGTGGGACAGCCACAGACTGTACCTGCTAGGCCATACAGATCACTGTCTCCAGCCATGGACACAGTACCTGTGTCTAGCAGGGGTGCTATGGGCAGTATCGGGTACCAACCCTGACTGGGTGCTATCATCAGAGGTATGATGACTGGACCCATGTCCCCTGTTGGGACTGGCCAGCGCCACGCATGGTCTAGTAGGATGGTTAATGACAGGCCAGCCCCAGCTTGCTGGGCTGGTACTGCCACTATAGGAGCTGGCCAAGCATCCATGGTCCGTCTGGTAATGACTGCCAGCTGATGCTGTTGCTGGTGCATGCATCCACATCAGCTTCACCCGCCCCGCTGCGTGTCCTGGCTCATGGTTAACACATTGCGGAGGACATCTAATGTCTCCTCCAATGGCTATCAATGACCCTCGTGTAATCCTCGAATGGCACTGGCAAGGTCACGGATGCTGTCATTGATAGTAGTGTAATGGGCCCCTCTGCGCTAGTCTCGTCAGGGGTACTGTTCCATACATGCCTGTGCCTGCATTGGCGCCCCAGAACATACTGGGGTTGTAATACCTCTGGGGGTACATCTGCCAGGGGCATGAGGACCAGTGGTGCTCCCCTGGGAACACCTGGGCATCTGCCTCATGGTACCATTCCATTAATCTGTTCATGGTTGCTGTGAGGAGATGCACGTGTCATAGGGTACTACACTCTCTTGGTCAATGCTAACTGTGGCGCTGTCCCTCAGCAAAGCCATTGGTGCCATGGATGTATTGGCAGTATGAGGTGGTTAGATGTGGGGTTGATCATTGTGTACCAGCTCGACAGGGACTAACGACAGACCCTGTCAGACCTTCCTGTGCCACAATACATGTCTCATCATTCCACTATTAGTGGCAGTGATATCAGGTTCCCTGCATTCAGCCACCCCTAACTCAGCACCTGTGGAAGGAAGACAGGAAAACACATTCTTACAATCTGTACATGATGTTAGCACACATGCACACATGCACATGAACACATGAACACACACACAGCACACATGAAACATGCACAGAAATACACTGTTTCGCCATTAACACATACACACACACACACACACACACACACACACACACACACACACACACACACACACACACACCACCAGCAATCCAACACATACACACAGTGGGCAATGGTGGGTGACAGTATCACAAGGCAAATAGTCACCACAATACGTGCCAGCAGCATGCAGACCATGTTGCTCCAACACCATGCAGTGCAAGTGTAGACAGCCCCTATCTACTGACATTATACATGGCTTGATGCATGTGTGTAGTTGTTCAGTGATTGGCTACACCCTGAACACACAATGTGTGTACATGGACACAACATTGCTGTGCGCATTATCTGCTCTGCAATGTCATATGTGCAATTCATCACTCAATGGTATACATACCATGGCTGCATGTGTTATCTGTGTGTCACATAGATTGCCATGTCTTATGACAGTGTCTGTGTCCATAGAACATAATAGTAAGTACAGGTGTAGCAAATGCATGCAATGTACAGACATGGGATGAGTGGTGCATGTAGATAGAAGGAATCCCAATGCTCCCATTATGGACATTGTACAGGGATTATGGTGAGTGTGGGACATATTGCAGATATGTTGTGCCAGCCATGACATGGTATGCTACATGACTGCAACATTAATGTGTGTCATGTGACCTATACAATCTAATAGCATTCCAGGACATATATGTGACTCCTTGTACACAGATGGTACCTGCTGTGCAAAATGTGTATACTACAAGATGTAAGCACACACACAGCATGCTTATATGTATAGGTGCATATGTTTCCAATAATAAAGAACAAATGAGGTGCACAGCAAAGACCGCTTTGTGTAGTACTGTGGTCACTGTAACCGATGGGGTGTAGTATCATGTGTCATCATCATCATCATGTGCATCTTGTGGTCACTCCACGGCTACTAATGAGCACAGACCACCGCTTCTAGCATGCTGTACACTTGAACTGCAGTGCTGTATTGGCGTTCACTATTACACGCCACTTTGTACATGGGTGTATGAGGTGCCCAATAGGGAGCATTGCCTAACATGAGCTGTGGTGGTATGTGCTAAAGAGTGTTTCACAGCCCCATGATAGGCCACTACCCCTGAGGTACATCATGTGTGTGTGGGATGACATGTGGGATACTGAGGAGTGTGACCTTACAGCTGAGATTGTGTGGTTACGCCATATGTAGCATGACCTAGTGTACCGTATGTGATAAATGTGTTATGTGGTGCAATACAGCTGTTGCAACCATGCCTATCCAATGTGCAGTGGGGGGTTAAGTTACAACTGTGTGTCATGCTTTCTGTGTATTGTATGTCATTGAGGCAGTTACCCGACATTACTGAGCTGTGCAACATTTCACAGCAAACATGCTACTGACATGCATACATAGCGTGTGAATTACGCCGGTACATGGCCTACACCTCACTCTATGACAGGCATATTTCATTACCAACATTGCAGGTTAAACACACTCACCAGCATGGATTCGGCTGCCCTGTCAGCTACAATTCAGAGGGACCTAAGTGAGAATATGAGAGAGTTCATCAGTGGCCACAACTGTGGCACATTGCTACGAGTGGGTATGCTAAAACTGCAGTACAACAGCAGTCAACAGTCACAGGTGTACAGATATTATTCAAAACTATCCAGACAGCACAACACTAGGCAGTGGAACTAAGCTAAACACACAAGTACACATCTCATCGTAGACATACAATCTAACAATACAGTTAACTGTAGTCTACAGATAGGGCATGTTACCTGCTTGCTCCAGGTGGATGTGCTGGGTGGCTCCAGCCTCCATTGCATGTCAAAGGTTGATGTAGCTGCTGTCCAGGAGCCACCACGGCTTAGGAGCAGCTCCTCCACTCTGGTGAGGGGGGATGAATAAGCCACCCCACCACCTGTGGCAAGCTGCTGTCTTTGGATATCAGGATGCCAGCCAGCTGGACTTGCCCAAATTTAAATCACTGCAGTGATGGCATATCTGTGCATATGTCCAGTTATGCATGCCTATGTCATTTACCTGACAAAACAAGTTCCCGCCACAGTGCAGTCCACTCCTACTGGTGCTGGCTGCTTCTGGAGAACAGCATTGTGTATTGCCACTGCAATAGGCTTTGCGAGTATCACCTCTTCCTCATCCACTGGTGTACGCCGGAGCTGCGTTGGCAAGCCATCTGGTTGAAAAAGATATGAACAATATGTGTGAGAGTGTCCTGTGGCACACTTTACACCTTTTACCCACAGATATCACTTTTACTGACATATATACCCATCCTATTGTCTGTCCAGAGGTTACAATAATATTCAATACCACTTATTGGTTCTCAGGCCACAACTAACTAACAACACTGCCTGGCACACTCTATATAATCACACCACTACACAACAGTACCCAACACACTGTTTGTGACACATTGCACAACCTCAAAACAGGGGTGTATGTCACACCAATGCACTAACAGAGATGTCATCAACCATTGCAATGGATGTAAAGAATACCAGAATACAGTAGTATCAATCAACCAATTCTAGTCATTAATGCCATAGCCCTGCCTAACAGATGTGTACAGTTGTCACTATAGGTGACATACTGTTGTAACAGAATATATATATGTTGCTGGATACACACGCGTTTACTCCTGTAACACACATATGATTGCAGCCATTGTACAGGCATAATCAATAATAATATCAGGGACAAACGCTGGCAGCACCCTGTATGCCAACACAGATGAGCATTACCTGTGTACCATACAGTACTGTGTGCCACTACTTACACACCCTTATACATATATATCTGTCCTTCAGTGCGAGACTACAGGAAACACACATGACAGTGTTTCCAAGCAATGTGAACTCACACCATACTGTGCTGTTACAGGCCTACAGCTTCAGGTAGTACTACAGTTCATATTGGTGATGGATTCACCAGCAGTACCACTCACTAAACGCATACATGTAATTGCTTTAGCCTACAATGAGACACCACCACATTTGTCAATGGAGAACTATAATACATCATATGCCATACTACCATGTTCCTGCCCCAACAGTACATTGGCACATCAGTTGCCGTCCCTGCAGCTTGTGGATATGCACTCACCACAAGCTCAGATACAATGTCACACTAAGCTATCACACTTTTTATAGACCTTGCACATTATTCAGTATTTACACTTATTCAAACCTCACAGAGCAGCTATTGCATTAGTAGCATGTGTGAGTGCATAGTGTCATAAGTAGATAATATGCTATTGGCCCTAGGGCCTAAGGTAGCCTCCCAGCCATATGCTACTCCTGGCCTTTAACACACATGTACTTTGATTTCACTTGTTCCCTGCCAACCAGAGACCACAGGAGGTGTTTCCCTGGGGGTGTATTACCAATCTCCCACACAATCATCAGGGGTATTTATAACAACTGCTAAGGAGGGAGCCTTGTTTGCTATTGCTATGTGGTCTATTCCAGTGTATGGCATATCTCTGAGATGGGAACCTATCCCTCCAGCATGTGCTGTTTAGTGAGCTGACAAGGTTTAGGGCCCTAGAGTGTGTGTATACTGGAGGGATTGTGATATGTTGTCATGGTGGTTGTCCACTCAGCTATGGGGGTGACATACCTCTGTATGTTCAGCAGAGGTCACCTCAGTGGGCTGTGATATACAATACAGTGTAGTTGTGGTTTTGTGGAGTCGAAGTCTGCATAGGGTATCTGTTTTCGCGGACAGTATTACTCCCTTTGAGGAAAATCTGTCTGTGGCCTGTTCACTCAGGTGAAGTTGTCATGTGAAGTACATACCACACAGGTGGCATTGTGATGAGTAGAGGGAACTCTACCCTATACTTCCATAGATGACACAATCTGTTGTCAAGTGATTGACATACCAATAATAGACAGATTACAGGTGTAGTGTGGCACTGTCTTCTATCAAAGCAGAAGCTACCGTCCACCCGTGTCCCATGTTCCCTTATCACACCTTCACTGTTAGATAGATCTCTACCTATGTGGTAGTTAATGGCTACACTGTTTTGGGAAGGTGGAATGGCACTGCAGATATCAACACTTCTGTCTACAGTCCATGCCTTGAATCACCACACACACCTGTTAAGTGTACATATGACCCCCATGTCTCTCTGTCTCCTCTCTCACTATATATATATATATATATATATATATATATATATATATATATATATATATATATATATATATATATATATATATACATATCTCTACATGCATACACATCCATTGTTGTACACATGGATGTACATATAGGAACATTACGTACAGTCCACCTTTCGTAATGGTGGGGATATCACTTGTGCGACAGTTGTAGGATGTACAGCTGTGTGATTAAATTGCACTGGTGTTGTGCAGAATGCATGTGGGTGTCCTCAGCCCTTGTAGCATTAGCAGGCCTCACTGGCTGTAACACAGCCGAGATCTGATAAATCTGTCCCACAGCATTTTAACCACCAATATGACATATATCCAATCATTGGCCATAGCTGGCCTATAGGCATAGGGCCAACTGGGCAGTCAGCCTAGGGCGGGCCACAGCAGGGGTGCGTTTTCCACTATTTATGTGGTGTAGTAAGACAAGGGATGGAGGCACCAGGAAGTGTGGTAGGAGGTACCATAGAGCCCTTTGCCTAGGGCACCAGCTGACCTAAGCGCCTCTCCTGAGCACTGCATGCTGTTTCTTTCTAGGCCACACACTCACGACCTACATGGATATATATATGCACATATCAACCTTCACTGACAGATATCCTGTCCACCCTTCACCTAACAGTTGCAGTATGTCCCTTTGCCCTATGTACACATGTGCAGATACAGATAGATACATACTGCTTGCCACACATGAATGATTTGCAGGAGTAGGAGTACTCTTCTAGAACATTTCCATAACATGCCAACACATACATGTGGAGTTGCATACTGCTACCTTTGTATTTCCCTGCTCTGTGTGTTCTTGTGTTTTGCAGTTTGTTTTTTTATTGGCGGTTTTGTTTTGGGTTTTCTACCTCTATTTAACTTTTCTGTCTCAGTTTCTCACTCTGTTCTGTCTCTGTCTCAGTCTGTGTTCGTGTCCTGGTAATCTCCCTCTCTCACTCTCTATCTCTCACAGCTACCTGCAATGATATAATTGCATGTGTGGACTGCAGGTACAGCCTGCTTTTCTAGGTAATTGCACTTGTGTATGTGACAGCCTCTGCACCAATTGCTGCCCACCATTCAGTAATTGCATGCAGCCTGCTGTTTTGATGATTGCATTACTCACTGTGATTGCAGCCCACTGCTATAATATGCTAGGTTAGGTAGACGTAGTCCTTTTCAGATTTCCAAGGTGGGGCCCATGCTTGTTTGCTCTGGACACCATGTGTCCAGTCTGATGGTTGGTATATGTCTCTTATCTGATGCTAGGGTTGTAGCCAGTTATATGCATGTTGTACTCAAACCTGAATGTTAAGCTTCCTTCCAGTACACACATCTCAGTGTATTGATGCACGCACTCTCCAAAATGCTAACACAGGATACATGGGAGTATGTACTTTTATCTGAATTACACAACCAACTGCCATACAAATGTGGTTATTGCACTGTGTATTCCTGTGGCCAGTATTTATCCTGGTCTGATACTGTGTGGTGTTTGTAAGGTGCTACTGTAATATTATGTTCCCTGCTAGGATGGCTGGTTCTCCCTTCTTCACAGTCATGTCAACAATGAATTCCACAACCACTGCTAGTAAAGACCCACAGAAAAAAAGGGATTTTGTGTTATACCATTCCTAATTTTCATTTGCATTCCCTCATTAGTAATGCATGATATATTTATTTCAGCATCAAGTTATTTGTATATCTGCTGTGGCTTAGTGGTGTACTTATGCAGTCTATTGTGTTAATAGTCCTGGGGTTCAGTGGGACTGCTGTGAGGTTTTTACTTTGCTGCTCAGCAGAACAAGGGCTCCTGCCATAGAGTGACTAATGCACTTTTAAGCAGTTGTAAGCTGGTTCTATGCTGGGTTTATTGTGACACTTAGCTCACGTGTACACATATGCCACATTATCCGCTTAAACTCCACTTTACTAACACTTAAAAGTGCTTACTCCCCGCTAATCCCCACACTAATTTATTTTAAAGAAAATAAAATGAGGACACAGGAAAGTGGTGAAAAGAGGGGCACAAAGAGGGACAGACAGTAGGTAAACAAGCTCCGGAAGCATGTGCAGGGGCAGATTGTAGGGAATGTCCATAGCTGCCCATTTCTTTAACAGCAACAGCTGTGCATATGCAATAATTTGAGTGAAATTTGAAACCTTCCACCCCTAGGAGACGTGTCAGGACAACAAAGTATATTGTTCTGCCAATTCTTATTATCAGCTTATATGTCCCGAATTGACATGTGTGTGCTTAAATGGGCAGCTATGTATGAATGTAATTTTTTTGTGGGTACAGCTTGCCCTTTTTTTTTTTTTCAGGTGAGAGTGGGAAGTGAGGTAGAGGAAGGAGTATGTCCGGGGAGGTAGGTTGGGAAGGTAAACAGACATGACAGACAAGACGCATACAGGGGCGGTGTATGACACATGGGGTGGGTGAACACAATTGATGGGGTCGGATGTTTGGAAATCGCAAGCCCATGAGCCCACAGATGGTAACAATGGAACTGAGATCCCCACCCATGGGCATTCACTACTGAACCTTCACAGCCCCGAGGGTGGCTGTGCTGGGAACTGGCGTGAGGGATGGGCAGGCTCACCCGTGAGGCATGCCACTCTCGCCTCGAGCTGGCATAGGTGATCAGTGACTGAACGCTGGATCTCCTTACACACCACAACCTGGACCCTTCGAAGGATGACAGGTGGCCCTTCTCCACCCACACTTGCTTGGGGGGGTGAGCCCCATCCCCTACAGTGCTTCCACCCTAAGGTGGCGCAGGACCAAAGGAGGAGGGGAGCCCGGGCTGGGCACCGGACCTGCTGGTACCAGGTGCACTTTCATGCCAGCTGAGGAGGGACAGGTGGGTCGCTGGGACCGGGCCTTCCCATCACGTTCTTTAATTAGGTGTGTTTAATTACAACATATAAGCAAAACAATATTCCTAGATTAGTTGTAACAGCATGCAGTAATATTCCCATTAACCCAACACACCAAAGGGTTACAAATAACATTTGAACAGCAAGCATAACACATGCATATATTGAACCACACTGGTTATTCCAACAGCATGCAGGGATGTTTGGTAGCAACAAACCACCATGATTGTGGTGTTTAAACAGGGCACATGCATCAATGTGAATGCAAATATTTATAGAACAATAGGACATATGTCCCAACAAATATTTAAGATTACACATACCCACTGAGGTGTGGAATTGCATGGTTTATGCACATACAGTAGGGTGTAGAAAAAAACTCGGTTAACATCTTATAATTACCTTTTTGTCTACACTACATTCCTAGTGACTGCAAGTGCATATCCCCTACATGTATTATTAGACTTACCACCATACATTAGGTTGTGTAATGGGTTTGGATAGTTCAATATATGCCTGACCTATATCTGACATACTAACTGTCCAGGATGCAGATGTTACTGCTACATATTTCTTGATTGCATTTATATTTCTTTATCTACATATCTGGGATGTTTTCACATGACATTTTCATTTCGATTTGTACTGAACCCTGCATTTCTTGTCACACACTCACATTTCTGGGGAAAAATAACATGCTACGTGTGCCAGATTTACTTATTCATGCCAGCCAGTAACTGACTGTTGTGGACTGTATATATGTTTCACAGCTACTAGCATTTCCATCACCCACTTTATATGAGACTGCACAACTCTGGGTTGCCAGCACCTTTTCAAACAGTACTGTTTGTATAATGCAAGGAATTACAACAACATCTCAAACTCTGTGACACAGACACACTCCAGGTTTTAGACCTTTATTAATGACATTACACACTTTTCCACAGGCTCACTACTTTATTTGTTTTAACGGTGTATATGGCAGACATGTTCAAGACATATTATATCTTTATTAATAGGTTAGAACACTCTTTTTTCAGGCTCACTCACTTATTTTATATGATAGTGCCTGCAGAGATATTATTCCGAACATATGTTACCTTTCTTAATGGGTTACTACACTCTTTTTCTGCCTCTCTGACGTTTTATCTGACAGGTACATGCAGAAGACTTATTCGAGCAATTTTATGGCTGCATAGTTGACCTAACACTTTCTTTCATGCTTCTCTCCCATAATTTTATATAACAATACATGCAGAATAATCACTAACCTGCCTGGTGGCTGTATTGCGCCCAGCAGCCTATCAGTATAGGCTTGCTGATTAGCATATGCCGGTCACTGCCTGCAGCTGTAAAAGTAAATGAAGAAGGGATATTGAGACATACCTATCCGTTATAAATACTCCATTATCAATTCTTACATACTGCATTCCATGGCTACATACTCAGTTGTGGGGCATAACGCATGCCACGGGCCTCCTGTATCCATTGGTTCAGGTGGTGCTGCTTTCGTCTCTTCAGGTCTGCATGGTGGTGACGGACCTGCTCACCAGTCCGAGGAATGTCTGCTGTGGCATGGGTGAGGTCACGAGCTAACCGGTTCCAAGCCTCTGCCTTATACTCCGTCCCTTGGAACTGGCCCTGCAGGAGTCTTGACTCATGATGGTGAACAAGGAGCCAAACCATGTATTTCGACTCCTCAATGCCCCAGCGTTGTGCTCAGAAGCAAGTTCCCTCTCCGACACCAGACATTCTAACTGCAAATGTGAGCTACAATCAGTTATGGCGTGTATTCCCACCTGTGGGGCTTAAATATGCCGCATTTCCCGCACTTTTTTGTGATTGGCTGTTTTGCAAAATTCTCGGCTGACTGCAGACCTGCTTAGTAATGGTTAAACTAACATTAGTAAGTATATGAATGTTAACAGTGGCTGTTTCACCTATGTTGTCATGGCTTAGTGGTTCTGTACTTTGCTTCTGATGCACAGAGTCCTGGGTTCGAACCTTGTCATTTATTTTATTTTCGTACTGTCCAGACAGGCTAGGGGGTGTGGCTGCATTTAAGCAACTTTGCTCTACGTTGCTTCTCGGTGCCTATGGTGCCCTGGTTGGTGCAGCATGCACGTCCGCGCATACACATTGCGCTGGGTGAAGCGCTATTGAACTATGGGCAACTCTATTGCGCTGGGTGAAGCGCTGCTTAACTGCAGGCAATTTTATATTGGGATCCTTTAAAATATTCATTTTGTTCACTGATACATTGGCCATTTCACTGCTTTTTAGTTATGTTTAAACATATTTGTTAGGTATTATTCCATATACTGATTTAAAAAATAAATACGAAAGGGAGTGGTGGGACTCGAACCATGAATGCCTCTTCTTTGTGCGAATGCTCTACCATTACGCTATTGCTATTTGGTGTGATTTGCATAAACATTCTTTCTTATGCTCTTCCATGTCAGAATTGCTAACTGTAGCTAAGCAATGGGCACACCCGCGCACACATGCGCAAATATGGGCAGCTATTTTGGGAATTTAAAAAAATTAATGTTATGCATTTTAGAACTGTGATGGGGGTTTACAATATCATACAGTGAGGTGTTGGGTGCAGGGACATTTGAGTGGACTTGCTCTTGTTTATTTGCCTTTAATTTAAACACTTGCAGGGGCGTGGACATTTAGACTGCTCGGCAGTTGGACACGCCCCCTGCTTTCTTACACGGTCCATGTAAGACTTACGGTTGAGCCAGCGTGCCCTCATGCATATTCATGGCACGCTGACATCATACTGCTTCAACTTCGAACCTCTCCCGAGTAAGACTTATTAAGTCTTACATGGAGGATTCATGAATCCGGGGGATAGAGTTTGCATGAATAAGTGTAAATACAATGAAATATAATTCTGGAAGGAGTGGAGTTATTACATCAATACAAGTCTAGAATTATGTAACTGAGACAGAAAAGGGATATTTAGGTAGAAATTCAGGGACGTTTTCTAGGAAAGCAGCATTATCGGGCAGTAAACATTATGTAGCAATGAAACCTGATGAGTAATAAGGAACTGCTTAAAGGTTACTACAAACATGAGTTAACCACACAAAGCGAAAAGTGGAGAAGATGTAAGTTCTAACGAGAGGCATATGGTTTAATTTTCACTGGATGTTACCCTGTAGCATGTATTAATATTATCAGATTACTTGCATTTACCATGTATTCTTTATTACAGGTTGCATTCAGCTAAGTGATGAACTGTAGTAATGTGTCAAAAAGCTAATGTGCTTTCTTTTCTTAGTTGTATTACATGTAGGTGGGCAACTTAATATACTTAAGATGAATAGATTGCCTGAATATGTACTTTAGCTTTTAGAGCATAAAGTTACACAAATAATGTGTTTTCCTTTCAGGATGGTATTATGTACAGTTGTCTTTTAATATACTTGAAATTAATATGTTGTCTGGAATATTTATTCAAATTTTTTTCCTGTGCATCTACATGACTACTATATAATGATCTGTTCCAAGCATACCTTAGTTAATGCATCTGTATCAGAGAACTATTGCATAATGCTCACTTTTTGTTCTGCTGTTGAACGTTTATATCAACATCTCCATGTTTAAATATTATGCATTTTTAAAAAATATATATAGACTAGGTCAAGAACAAACACCAATGCAGTTGTGAGCAAAGACAGATAATGTGTTGTTTTCTAGTGCTTGATTTAATGTGAATAGATTCAGCTTATTCTTATCAAGGATAAAACTGAATAAACATATTGAAAACAAAATGTCTCATGTTTTTCTGAGGCTCTCGTCCATAGCCTGAAAATATAACACATTTTCCCAAACACAAGTGGTGGTGCACACAAGCGTGTGTTTATTTTGACTCCCTTGTTCCACCCTCTTAGTATAAAAAAAAATGCATGTACTGTTGTCATCCAAATGTATCATATCCATGTGATATATGTGTGCGTGTATGTATATATATATATATATATATATATATATATATATATATATATATATATATATATATATATATATATATATATATATATATATATATGCCATTCAAATTCCTTACCTCCTTCTACTGCTTCCCCACCAAATACCTCCAAGACTTCATCTCCTACCTTTCATATACAAACTGTACCTACATCTCTCGTCTATAAGCTACTTAAAAAAACTGAAGCCTTGCTCCTCATCTGCTGACCGTCTCCCATCTGAATACCTACAAATCGCTGCAAAAGCAATAGACTACCCCATCTCTATCCTTATTAACAAAACTATTTCTGAAGGCAAAATCCCTACCATATGGAAACTATCCCACATCATCCCTCTACATAAAGGTGGATCTTCTATTGAGCTTTCTAACTTTCGACCTATTGCCTTACTCTCCCCATTAGCTAAGATAATGGAAAAATGTATTCACAAACAACTACTTAACCACCTATTACAAAATAGCCTACTAGCAAACTGCCAACATAGCTTCAGACCATTTTACAGCTAACTCCACTGCCCTTCTATCCTTCACTGACTCTATAAATAAAAATCGTAACAATAACTCCTTTTCCTCTGCACTATTTCTTGTCCTGTTAAAAGCCTTTGATATGGTTAACCATAACTTACTTCTAGACAAACTAAAATTCCATTCTCTTGATCCACAAGCATTACAATGGTTTAGGTCTTATCTTAAAAACAGACAGCAAGCAGTACTGTGGGATAGCAATCTGCCTTCATTACTTCCAGTAAATATTGGAGTCCCACAAGGCTCTATCTTAGGTCCCCTTCTTTTTTCCTTATTTATTAATGACCTACACATGAACATACCTCAAGCCATCAGCATTCAATATGCAGATGACTCATCCTTAATCTGTACTGCTAAGAATATAACCTCCCTCTAGTCCCTCACCCAAACTGTTTTCCATAATGTTGAAAACTGGTTTATGCAACACTGCCTCCTCCTAAATCCCAAAAAACAAAACTATTGTTTTTTACTCCAACTCATAAATCACCCAATCCATTCTTCTCTATAACCTCTAACAATGCTACCAACATAACCCCAGATACTACAACCCACTTACTAGGTGTAACAATTGATAATCGTCTTAACTATGATGACCATATTAACTCCACCATAAAGTCTGTTAACAAAAAACTTGGTACTCTCTATAGAATTAAACACTTCCTTACCCCTTCAGCCAGGAAAACTATTGCCCAAGCCCACCTCATTTCTGCCCACTTCTATGCCTCTGCTATATATACTAACCTATCTAAAAACAACCTCTCCAAACTTTCTACCTGTTATAATAGCATAGCTAGATTCATCACATGCTCTCCATTTAAAACTCACCACTGCCGTAACCTCAAACAACTAGGATGGCTAGAACTGCAGAACCATATACTCTGTCAACAATTACTTATCACTCAAAAGATCCTATACCACCCCAATAATACCCCTATCCTCACTAATCTGATTTCACCATATAAAAATCTAGCTACACTACGTTCTGCTAATAAACTCCTGGTCTCCTCAATTAAATCTAACAACAAAGCTGGCGGCTCTCTTTTCTCAAACACTACAGGTAAAAACTGGAATCAGCTTTCTCCTGAACTATCCAGCCTAGCTTCTACTTCTCTATTCAAAAAACATATTAAAGAACATCTTAAAACTCAGTGGCTTTCTCCTTGTGCTAACCCAGACTGAAATCTTTTTTCCCCTCCTGCTCATACCCCTTTCCCCCAACTCCCTAACCTAGGCCTCCAAATCTAATTACTTCTCTTTTTTTTCCTCTTAGTAAGAAGATATAATATAAAGGGCTTTACTCTGTCTTGCTCATACCCACTCTCTTTGTGTTTAGTATAATTGTTTTTTTATTTAGTTTAACTTTTAATATAATATCTATAGTTTATAATTTTAATACTATAATTTTCTTTAACCAATGCTCCTCTGTACTGTTATTATACATGTCGCTGTTATACATTGTAAATTTTGTCACTGTTCATGCTTGGAGCTTTTCTCCCAGGCCTCTACTGAAAATGGACATATATCCAGTTAGACTAGCCCGGTCACCAAATGTAAAATAAATAATAAATAAAATAAATACATAAATATATATATATATATATATATATATATATATATACATATATATATAGATATATATATATATATATATATATATATATATATATAGATAGATGGTTCTACCTGACTTCACCGAAACACCAAAACACCGACAACGCAATCACCCGAAACCACATAACCGACAGTACCAAAACACGAAAATTCACATACCCGACATCGAAATAAATCGATCGTACACAAACACCAAACCTTATACCCACTTCACACACCACAATCAACAAACAAAACACATTCCCATCCAAAAACCACATACACAACACAAGCACACCAAAATCCCTGCAAACCCACACTAAACCTCACATACACAACTACCTACAACCCTGACCCAAACCCTAACCCTAAGGTCCGTCACTACCGCACACTTACCTGACCCGGGCCTCCCCTAACCCTAACTCCACTTATCCGCTAACCCAAACACAATCACTACCGCTACACTTACCTGACTCCGCTTCCTAACCCTAACTCACTTATCCGCCCCTAACCCAAACACATTCACTACCAAGACACTTACCTGACCCGGCTCCCCACCTAACTCACTTAACCCACCCCTATCCACACTTCTACCTTACTCGCACCCTAACGTCCGCCAATACTGCGATACTTACACAGCCTTTTTCCCATTTGCATCCTCAGCGTCGGTGCTTTCATCATCTGGTCGGGTCGGTCTTCTGCACTGTCGATCTTCTGGGTCCCGCTGCCGTCTTCTGCACTTTCGCTCTTCTGGCGCTTCCGATTTCTGTCGATGTTCCGTGTCGATGAAGTCAGGTAGAACCAGATAGATATATATGTGTGTGTGTGTGTGTGTGTGTGTGTGTGTATGTCTGTTACTGAAGAGTACAATTTACAATTCTGACATGGTGAATCCCAAAGTATAAAATGCCAAAAAAGACATAACTCCAAACCAAAAGATGTGATAAAAATACAGTGACAGTGACTCAAAGAACAGCAAACACTGCATTTTAAGTACAGTTCTATAGCACTGTTTAATAACTCATGATTATATTAAAATGATTTATTAAACTGAAAAGTAACAGTATAGGAATAACCCCCTATGCTCTTTTAGCATTAAGTAGTTAAAGAACCGAAATTGTCAGAAACTGAAAAAAAAAACATTTTGACCTAATTTTTGATGTTGTATACAATACTAATGTCCATGCAGAACTGTAAGTGGTTATTACTTTTATTTATTTTTTATACTGTTTACTTGGTAACCAACTAAAATCCCGCAGTGGTGGTGCTATGGTAGCATTGTCACCTCACAGTAAAGACGCTGTCGGTTCGATTCTCAGCTAGAGTGTCTTCTGCATGGAGACATGCATGAATGGGTGTACCTTCAAGTGAAGGTTGTGCATCAAGCCTGGAAAGCTGGCGGAGTGCTTGAAAATCAACTGCCAATAATTAGTGGACCGAATTCCGCTGTGGCGACCCTAACCAGGAAAAGCCGAAAAGACACAGACAGACAGACTTGGTAACCAACTAAGGAAACTAATCCTTCCAGAACCCATTTAAGTTACAAACCATCCCACGAAGCTAAGGGCAAGCACAACATATGTAGGAGCTGTTTAATACAGCCAGTTAACTGGTATGTCTTGAAAGGTGGGAGAGAAATAGGCTGCCAGGAAAAAGCTCATGAAAACAGAGGAAAAACATGCAAAACTCAATACAGTAAATGGAGGCCAGAATTGAACCTTATATCATGGAGCTGTGAGATAAAGATATCAACACTAAGCCACCATGGTCTGCCCAAACTTTTACTTTTACTATTCCAGGTATGTCCATCTTATAAGGATCCTTTCCTCATATACTGAAAACAGCCATGATAAGACCTATGCACAGAATGCCATTTGGTTAAAACCCAGAAGACTTCTGCCAAGCAACTAGTCTTCCTGTATTAGAAAAAGTAGGTAAGGTACATCCCAAATGTGGCATAGTAACCAAGCATGGTCGTGAAGAGTATAGGGGCACAATGACACACGGATCAACATGTGAAACCATGTGGGATATGGTGGGCTATGTAGACATACTGTCTAACCACTATGGCAATAGGATTGTCAAAGCGAGAGTCTGAACAGGTTGTGTCCCCAAAACCCGTATCAACTACTACTGTATGTAATGGATTACAACCTATGTGGTAATGTGTGAGCATCTTGTCATCCTCAAAGGGGATGACTATGCAACTAACGACATGTAGCCATGGGCCATGGCTCAGTCACCAGTTAACCTATCTCTGTGAGACCCTGTATGAGTATGCATGTGCCAGCAGGAGAGCTGATTATGGCACCCAGTTTGCAGTCATCTGCGTAACATGGGCAGCCATATCCCACTCCTGTGATAGCCTGTACATCACACAAGTATATAGTGAACAAGAGAGGTCCCAGGACTGAGCCTTGTAGGATGCCATGTGTAACTGGTGTATAGTCAGACATAGCACCTGCAACACTGAGCATGTGGGTGCTATCCCTGATCCAGTCAGGTAGCAATCCATCGTGTCAGATATGTGTCGATATTGGATGCTGGTGAGCCTATGCATAATGGCCGAGTGGGGTATTGTGTTGAAGGGTTGTGCAAAGGTCCAGGCAGGCTGTGTGGACAACCATCCCAACACTGATGGACCTGGTAACTGTTGAAAAAATATGAACAGGTACAACAGGCAAGATCTGCCCACAACAATGCTTTTAATGTGTAGGACCCAGTGTCTGTAGGTTTCCCATGTCTATGTGCATGAGTCCCATTACAATACACTCCATAGCTTTGCAGTGAACAGGCTAGTTAGCCTTTTAGGCCACAATATTGTCTGTGGTCTCTTGTGGCAGTATTCAGTGGGAGTGGGACCACTATTGCTGTATGCCATTCCGTGGGAACATATCCTACAGTAACTCTTATATCGAACAGTGACATAATGTGAGTGTTACGCGATCTGTCATGAAGGCTGTGTACAACACAGGCGGGACACCGTCTCGTCCCATTGATGCTGTGTTGTCCGGCTGTGGGAGTGGGCAGCACTCACCTGTTTACTCATGATGTCTGGAAGGTTACACTCTGTTGGTATGGACAGTACCACCTTAGGTGGGATGGGGGACACATCTGCACTGAACCTGTTTGCCAGGATGATGGCAATGTCAGTGGGTTCAGGCTATGTTTAGTCAGTATGCAGTAACACACAGCATATCAGTGAGTGTCCAACCAGGTACCTGAATTCAACTGAAGAAGGCCTTGTGAGTGTCCAACGCTTATGTCTGGTGCAATTGTCCGTTAGAAGCGTTGCCTGACATAAATACCTGAGTGATTTTAGCAGTCTGCTAGGTACAGATCACAGATGCCTTCCCTGTCTGGGAGTGTGTGCTCTATCATGTAGTAGCTTCCTCCATTTGTTGTAAAAGCGCCGTATTAATGGCTGGGGTCTACCAGACAGGTCCACTGTCACTGGAGGAGTGAGTCCAGTTGTTATTTTGGATGTAATGATCCATGCGATCCATTAGGTGTCCATAGAATGTGTATGTAAAGGATTCAGCAGTCTGAGCCATACTTACCACTGACCCAGGGTCTCTGAAGGATACCACCGTGGTTTGGAGGAGTGTGACGTTTGCTTTTGGGAAGTTCACCAAGATTACCTAGGATGGGTGTGGGGCGGGATATGGATGTCCAGTGAGATAAAGTATGTTCTGCCTTTACCAATGAGGGGTATATCGCAGGTGTGGAACATAGAGTCCCCATGTCGGTGATGATCATGTCCAATATGTTGTCCCCTCTTGTGGGTGTGGTGACAGGTTGTGCCATAGTATCTGAGTTTAGTGAACAGTAGCAACTGTTGGGCTTAGGTGTTGGGGCCTGGAGTACTATCCAAAGTCAATTTGTGGGTGATTTGCGTCCACCCAATATAATGGTGTTTGGGGAGACCTTCATATTGTCCAATGTTCCCAGGAAAGCTGAGTGAGGTTGCTGAGTTGGGGAGAGTGGTTTGTGTGAACAGCAGGCACAAACCAAAAGGCAGATTTGCACAATGTTAAGGTGCATATGTATAGTCTGTGATGCATTGTGCAGTGCTACCAACTTGGAGTTATGTGTATCTGTGATGTATATGGATACTCCCCCTATTTGTGATGGCCATTCTGAGTTATGTGGTCAGAAAGCATGGCACGAAATACAACCTGGTAGTGCTGGTGTGCATGTGGGAGCCTGAACCATGTGTCTGAGTTAGTGCACAGATATTGCTATCCACCATGCTGAGGAGATTCCTGAGTGGGCACAATTTGAGTGGGTAATACATCTGGTGTTGAGCAGCATTACCCTCAGTGCGTCATGTACTCTGTAATGTCTATGGAGGTGGTTCTGTCCTTTGAGCCCCACTCTAAATAAGGCAGTATGGTGGCAGCAAGTGCCCTAGCCAGTATTCAAAAATCCAAAAGGGTGACAGGTGCAAGCTGTCCATAGGGAAGCTACTTGGCATGTCGAATGAGCATGTCACCCCAGGAGTGACAGACACTGTATCCCTTGAATAACACCAATATGTTGCCAACTGTTAAGCGTGATCAGTTTGTTGGTATACTGTGACATCATACCTGGTGAGTGCGTAAGATGCTAAGGACAAGGTCAGGGTAATACTGGGCTGGGCTACATGATCACAGAGTTCCTCTATGTTTCATGTCATGTGGTCCAGGGAGGAACATCTGAGGTTGTATGTACCAGCATGGACAATGATGGAGCCAGTCCTGGACTTGCTGGAGTGACCTGAGTGCATGTGTTATGTGGCGGATCCTGGCACCTGAGAGACAGCTCAAAGTGACTATTCCTTGTTTGGCCTGGTGAGTGGGACGACAGTGTGTTTCACATTAAGTGTCACCTATAACAAGTGTATCAGGTGTGCTGTTTAGGCCCAAAGGGCAGTGACTGTGTGGGACACTGACATTGTGAAACCATGTGACATGTGGTATTGTAGTGGGGTAGCAGTTGTATGTGTGTCTGCTTGATATTAATATAATATATAATATGTGTAAACAGATCAAAACCAATCACTCGTACAAAAATAACCGACGGTACACAAACACCAAACCTTATACACTTCACACACCACAATCAACAAACAAAACACATTCCCCATCCAAAAACCACATACACAACACAAGCACACCAAAATCCCTGCAACCCACTAAACCTCACATACACAACTACCTACAACCCTGACCCAAACCCTAACCCTAAGGTCCGTCACTACCGCACACTTACCTGACCCGCTCCCTAACCCTAACTCACTTATCCGCCCTAACCCAAACACAATCACTACGCACACTTACCTGACCGCTCCCTAACCCAAACTCACTTATCCATGCCCTAACAGAAACACATTCACTGCCGCACACTTACCTGACCGCTCCCTAACCTAACTCACTTAACCCACCCCTATCCACACTTACCTTACTCGCACCCTAACGTCCGTCACTACCGCATACTTACACAGCCTTTTCCCATTTCGGCATCCTCAGCGTCGGTGCTTTCATCCGTCGGGTCGGTCTTCTGCACTGTCGATCTTCTGGGTCCCGTCGCGTCGGTCTTCTGCACTTTCGCTCTTCTGCGGCTTCCGATTTCGCTGTCGATGTTCCGGCGTGTCGATGAAGTCAGGTAGAACCAGATAGATATATATGTGTGTGTGTGTGTGTGTGTGTGTGTGTATGTCTGTTACTGAAGAGTACAATTTACAATTCTGACATGGTGAATCCCAAAGTATAAAATGCCAAAAAAGACATAACTCCAAACCAAAAGATGTGATAAAAATACAGTGACAGTGACTCAAAGAACAGCAAACACTGCATTTTAAGTACAGTTCTATAGCACTGTTTAATAACTCATGATTATATTAAAATGATTTATTAAACTGAAAAGTAACAGTATAGGAATAACCCCCTATGCTCTTTTAGCATTAAGTAGTTAAAGAACCGAAATTGTCAGAAACTGAAAAAAAAAAACATTTTGACCTAATTTTTGATGTTGTATACAATACTAATGTCCATGCAGAACTGTAAGTGGTTATTACTTTTATTTATTTTTATACTGTTTACTTGGTAACCAACTAAAATCCGCAGTGGTGGTGCTATGGTAGCATTGTCACCTCACAGTAAGACGCTGTCCGGTTCGATTCTCAGCTAGAGTGTCTTCTGCATGGAGACATGCATGAATGGGTGTACCTTCGTTGAAGGTTGTGCATCAAGCCTGGAAAGCTGGTACGTGAAAATCAACTGCCAATAATTAGTGGACCGGAATTCCGCTGTGGCGACCCCTAACCAGGAAAAGCCGAAAGACACAGACAGACAGACTTGGTAACCAACTAAGGAAACTAATCCTTCCAGAACCCATTTAAGTTACAAACCATCCCACGAAGCTAAGGGCAAGCACAACATATGTAGGAGCTGTTTAATACAGCCAGTTAACTGGTATGTCTTGAAAGGTGGGAGAGAAATAGACTGCCAGGAAAAAGCTCATGAAAACAGAGGAAAAACATGCAAAACTCAATACAGTAAATGGAGGCCAGAATTGAACCTTATATCATGGAGCTGTGAGATAAAGATATCAGCACTAAGCCACCATGGTCTGCCCAAACTTTTACTTTTTACTATTCCAGGTATGTCCATCTTATAAGGATCCTTTCCTCATATACTGAAAACAGCCATGATAAGACCTATGCACAGAATGCCATTTAGCCAAACCCCAGAAGACTTCTGCCAAGCAACTAGTCTTCCTGTATTAGAAAAAGTAGGTAAGGTACATCCCAAATGTGGCATAGTAACCAAGCATGGTCGTGAAGAGTATAGGGGCACAATGACCACACGTGATCAACATGTGAAACCATGTGGGATATGGTGGGCTATGTAGACATACTGTCTAACCACTATGGCAATAGGATTGTCAAAAGCGAGAGTACGAACAGGTTGTGTCCCCAAACCCGTATCAACTACTACTGTATGTAATGGATTACAACCTATGTGGTAATGTGTGAGCATCTTGTCATCCTCAAAGGGGATGACTATGCAACTAACGGCATGTAGCCATGGGCTATGGCTCAGTCACCAGTTAACCTATCTCTGTGAGACCCTGTATGAGTATGCATGTGCCAGCAGGAGAGCTGATTATGGCACCCAGTTTGCAGTCATCTGCGAACATGGGCAGCCATATCCCTCCTGTGATAGCCTGTACATCACACAAGTATATAGTGAACAAGAGAGGTCCCAGGACTGAGCCTTGTAGGATGCCATGTGTAACTGGTGTATAGTCAGACATAGCACCTGCAACACTGAGCATGTGGGTGCTATCCCTGATCCAGGTAGCAATCCATCGTGTCAGATATGTGTCGATATTGATGCTGGTGAGCCTATGCATAATGGCCGAGTGGGGTATTGTGTTGAAGGGTTGTGCAAGGTCCAGGCAGGCTGTGTGGACAACCATCCCAACACTGATGGACCTGGTAACTGTTGAAAAAATATGAACAGGTACAACAGGCAAGATCTGCCCACAACAATGCTTTAATGTGTAGGACCCAGTGTCTGTAGGTTTCCCATGTCTATGTGCATGAGTCCCATTACAATACACTCCATAGCTTTGCAGAACAGGCTAGTTAGCCTTTTAGGCCAATATTGTCTGTGGTCTCTTGTGGCAGTATTCAGTGGAGTGGGACCACTATTGCTGTATGCCATTCCGTGGGAACATATCCTACAGTAACTCTTATATCGAACAGTGACATAATGTGAGTGTTACGTCTGTCATGAAGGCTGTGTACAACACAGGCCGGGACACCGTCTGGTCCCATTGATGCTGTGTTGTCCGCTGTGGGGAGGGCAGCACTCACCTGTTTACTCATGATGTCTGGAAGGTTACACTCTGTTGGTATGGACAGTACCACCTTAGGGGGGATGGGGGGACACATCTGCACTGAACCTGTTTGCCAGGATGATGGCAATGTCAGTGGGTTCAGGCTATGTTTAGTCAGTATGCAGTAACACACAGCATATCAGTGAGTGTCCAGCCAGGTACCTGAATTAACTGAAGAAGGCCTTGTGAGTGTCCAACATGTCTGGTGCAATTGTCCGTTAGAAGCGTGCCTGACATAAATACCTGAGTGATTTTAGCAGTCTGCTAGTACAGATCACAGATGCCTTCCCTGTCTGGGAGTGTGCTCTATCATGTAGTAGCTTCCTCCATTTGTTGTAAAGCGTATTAATGGCTGGGGTCTACCAGACAGGTCCACTGCCATTGGAGGAGTGAGTCCAGTTGTTATTTTGGATGTAACGATCCATGTGGTCCACTAGGTGTCCATAGAATGTGTATGTAAAGGATTCAGCAGTCTGAGCCATACTTACCACTGACCCAGGGTCTCTGAAGGATACCACCGTGGTTTGGAGGAGTGTGACGTTTGCTTTTGGGAAGTTCACCAAGATTACCCAGGATGGGTGTGGGGACGGGATATGGATGTCCAGTGAGATAAAGTATGTTCTGCCCTTACCAATGAGGGGTATATCGCAGGTGTGGAACATAGAGTCCCCATGTCGGTGATGATCATGTCCAATATGTTGTCCCTTCTTGTGGGTGTGGTGACCAGTTGTGCTATAGTATCTGAGTTTAGAAATAGTAGCAACTGTTGGGCGAGGGTGTTGGGGCCTGAGTACTATCCAAAGTCAATTTGTGGGTATTTGACGTCACCCAATATAATGGTGTTTGGGGAGACCTTCATATTGTCCAATGTTCCCAGGAAAGCTGAGTGAGGTTGCTGAGTTGGGGAGAGTGGTTTGTAGCAGGCAACAAACCAAAAGGCAGATTTGCACAATGTTAGGTGCATATGTATAGTCTGTGATGCATTGTGCAGTGCTACCAACTTGGAGTTATGTGTATCTGTGATGTATATGGATACTCCCCCTATTTGTGATGGCCATTCTGAGTTATGTGGTCAGAAAGCATGGTACGAAATACAACCTGGTAGTGCTGGTGTGCATGTGGGAGCCTGAACCATGTGTCTGTTAGTGCACAGATATTGCTATCCACCATGCTGAGGAGATTCCTGAGTGGGCACAATTTGAGGGTAATACATCTGGTGTTGAGCAGCATTACCCTCAGTGTCATGTACTCTGTAATGTCTATGGAGGTGGTTCTGTCCTTTGAGCCCCACTTAAATAAGGCAGTATGGTGGCAGCAAGTGCCCTAGCCAGTATTCAAAAATCCAAGGGTGACAGGTGCAAGCTGTCCATAGGGAAGCTACTTGGCATGTCGAGCATGTCACCCCAGGGTGACAGACACTGTATCCCCTTTGAATAACACCAATATGTTAGCCAACTGTTAAACGTGATCAGTTTGTTGGTATACTGTGACATCATACCTGGTGAGTGTAAGATGCTAGACAAGGTCAGGGTAATACTGGGCTGGGCTACATGATCACAGAGTTCCTCTATGTTTCATGTCATGTGGTCCAGGGAGGAACATCTGAGGTTGTATGTACCAGCATGGACAATGATGGAGCCAGTCCTGGACTTGCTTTGGAGTGACCTGAGTGCATGTGTTATGTGGCGGATCCTGGCACCTGAGAGACAGCTCAAAGTGACTATTCCCTTGTTTGGCCTGGTGAGTGGGACGACAGTGTGTTTCACATTAAGTGTCACCTATAACAAGTGTATCAGGTGTGCTGTTTAGCCCAAAGGGCAGTGACTGTGTGGGACACTGACATTGTGAACCATGTGACATGTGGGTATTGTAGTGGGGTAGCAGTTGTATGTGTGTCTGCTTTGGAGGTCTCTGCTCCTTAGGCAGAGTGTATGTAGAGCCCCTGAATATGTGTATGTGTGATAATGTGGTTTGTTTGCTGTCACTATCGGTGTATTTGAGACTGATATGTGGTGTTGTGTGGTCACCCTCACCACCTGATAGACTATGCCAGTCATGGGTCGAGAGAGCTCAGCATTCTGTATGTCAATATTGTTACATCTCCCACATATATGTGAGTGTGATGTGAGGAGGAGAGGGTTGTCTGTGTACATGAGGCAGATGTGACATTGTGTCATAACCACAATATTCACTAGCTGGACTGGAGAGTACACATGAAATCGACCCCTGGACATGCCAGGGTATTATGATGACATACTCTGTAGCCTGAACACAAATGATCAGTAGGGTGTTAAGTGAGTAAAAGAGTATAACCGGGATTAGTGCTCAGGTTTGTCGGTGTTTTGTAAAGAGTAGCTGAGAAGGAGTCCAGACTGAGAATCATGACTTGTCCTTCAGCTATGTAATAAATAGTAATGTACACGCATATATGAGCTGAGTTAGGGACAACTGTACCTTACTGACATTGCTGACATCCTGTCAGACAGGCCCATGTATACATACCCACCTCCCACTGACAATAGTCCCTGACATCATACCAGGAAATATCACATGTAGAATGGCTGAACAGCTCCCCCCAAAGCCAAAAGCATGGCAGCAATTGGATTACATTATTTCCCAATATGTGTCATGCAAGCACTACAGAACAAACAGACCCTGTACCTGAACAGTCTGTTGAGCTTCACCCACACCACGGGACCTGGAACTGTCGAATGTGTTACAGCAACATAATGGCACTCCCCACATGTGTGGGTGCAAAACACACCATGGGAAGTATAGTCCAGTAAGCCTATAAAGTCTGATCTGCAAGGCCATGGAGTGCATCATGGTAGAAGTCATAAACAGAGCTATTGGAAACAGACAAACACACAACCCTACCAACTGTGGTATGTTCATGTGCAGATCATGGTTCCCAAGCATGCTACACTGTCTGTAAGGCAGCCACCTAGAACATACATCACGAAACAGAGCTACACATGTCCCACATAGACTTTGAACAGCTCTTCATCAACATCACAGACACATGTCGTTCCACAAAACCAACAATCTGTGCATAGATATGTGTTGACATATGAAGGGATGTCAATGTGTCCACAGATAGATCACACAAGGTGAGACTCACAGGGTCCTGTACAAGCTGTTGATACCTGCCGACCTACATGGATCATTCCTGGGATTGCATAAAAATGTGTACACACATTACCATGTCCAGTGTGATGATGTCATCATCCTACAAATATACCATGAGAGCAGACACCACCCAGTAATGCATAAAGCTCACTGTGTTAATGCGTATCTCTCTAGTATCATAACATAGTTAGGTAGGTATTTGAGTCCTGCAAATGCCAAGTGTGTGTGTGTATGTGTGTGATTTCCTTTGAGAGGAGTAGCATTTTTGGAGACTGGGAAATCACATTAAAAGAGGTACATCCCTCTTTGGAAAGTCTGATGATGTCAGCATCCTACAAATATTCAAGAAGAACAGAAGCCACCCAGTAATGCATATAGCATGCCGTGTTAATGCGTATCTCTCCTGTATCATAACATAGTCAAGTAGGGGTTTGAGTCCTGCAAATGCCAAGTGTGTGTGTAGGTGTGTGATTTCCTTTGAGAGGAGTAGCCTTCTTGGAGACTGGAAAAACACATTAAAAGAGGTACATCCCTCTTTGGAAAGTCTGATGATGTCAGCATCCTACAAATATTCAAGGAGAACAAAAACCACCAAGTAATGCTTATAGCGCGCTGTGTTAATGCGCATCTCTCTAGTATCATAACATAATTAGGTAGGGGTTTGAATCCTGCAAACACCAAGTGTGTGGGGGGGGTGTGATTTCCTTTGAAAGGAGTAGCCTTTTTGGAGACTGGGAAAACACATTAAAAGAGGTACATCCCTCTTTGGAAAGTCTGATGATGTCAGCATCCTACAAATATTCAAGGAGAACAGAAACCACCCAGTGATGCATATAGCGCACTGTGGTAATGCATATTTCTCTAGTATCATAACATAGTTAGGTAGAGGTTTGAGTCCTGCAAACGCCAAGTGTGTATGGGGGGGTGTGCATGTGTGTGATTTCCTTTGAGAGGAGTAGCCTTTTTGGGGACTGGGAAAACACATTAAGAGAGGTACATCCATCTTTGGAAAGTTTGATGATGTCAGCATCCTACAAATGTTCAAGGAGAACAGAAACCACCCAGTATTGCATATAACACGCCATGTTAATGAGCATCTCTCTAGTATCATAACATAGTTAGGTAGGGGCTTGAGTCCTGCAAATGCTGTGTGTGCCACAGGTGGTCAATGCAGTGTGGGTTTTGCTTTTACTACGGTATGATATATGTTTCAAAAAGTATGTGCATTGCACACATCGGGTATCTGTGTGTCAAATCAATTTGTGTACATGTGACCTCAATCAGTACATAGGTGTGAAGCCTGCATACTACATGAATACATTTGTTACCTTTGACAGATTGTGCCACCGCTTCTCAGATCATAGGTCACATATGCATGTATGCGTCAAGCCTGGTTAATGTAGTGATCCGTGGCCAAGGACACCTCTGCCACACACACCCATGCCACATACTATAGAGTGCTGTGAGTGAGGGTAATTGCGGGGGTATATGTCAGACATGTTCATACACAACAACAACTGGCAATAATGGACAGTCATTATAGGTGTACACCAGCCCTGTGGATATGCATGCAGGCCCCTGATGTGTTATGTGAAGCACCGAGGGACCCCACAATACCTACGGATATGTGGATACCAAGGGACAGATGACATAACACATGTCTGTCTGTGCACATTGGTACCCAACATACATGTTCAGGGCTACCATCTATGTGATACTCTCGGGATAGTATGTATAGTAAATGTGGGTGACTATGCCATAGATGGCTTACTGCTATACAGCATGTATTGGGCAACATGTATCTGTCTGTATGATACCCTTGTGTAGGATATGCGTCCCATCCAGGGAATGCAGTGTAGGCCAATGCATGCATTTCTAGATGTGGATGGACATATCCCTAGTGTGTTTGCATGTACCTAAGAGGGCTATATGCCACACAGGTGTGGTCCCAGGAACGTGTGGTGGTCAATACCATTGGTTACTGTTATAGTATAGTACTGGAAGGATCCAACTGTTACTGAGTTCCCTACAACTGTGAGTCATTTGTCAGGACATCATCTAATGATTGGTTATAGTCATGCTGTTGAGGTGGTGTATACTACCAGACTGCAGATCATTGACAGATATCAACAGTATCACCCACAGCATAGTGCCAAAACATGTCATACACACGTGTACCCATGTTAGTACATATCTGTAGTAGAATGCATACTGGCCATCGAAAGATACCATGAGATGTTAACAATGTGTAGAACAGGGTATGTCGCACATCCCATGTGTCCACTATGAACTTACATGCAGACAGTGCGCACACACCATCTTCACAGATGTACACCCGCTAATTTGTAATGCACACATCACACACGTACTGTCCACTCACTAACACATGCTGATAACACTGTACACTTCAGCCAAGTGACACATGGGTGGACAATACATACTCAGACCTAACACTGGTGTAAGCAATGCTACAATGACTATCGCAGCTGTGATGCATAATGCCTGCTCAGATATAACTACAAGGATATCATTACACTTTCCTGTTGGCAACTTGCTACTATTGTTACACTGCTATAATGTCACCCTGTACATCAGAACCATATTAGCCTGTTCCTGCATCAATGTTACAGATGACAGGAGGTGGCACAGGTGTCATCATATGCACAGGGTGTGTTGTAGTTTTGCCAGAGCCCGACATTGATCCATCCAATCGGCATGTCTGTGTGTGTGTGTGTGTGTGTGTGTGTGTGTGTGTGTGTGTGTGTGTGTGTGTGTGTGTGTGTGTGTGTGTGTGTGTGAGGGACAACAGTACTGCATGGGCCAATGTTGATGTAATGTGTATGTGTATGTGTGAGCCCTAGTTGTATGGTAAATGTGTGTGTGTCTGCATGCACACAACTCCATGTGGCTGCCATATACAGGCAGTTGTGGGACAGCCACAGACTGTACCTGCTAGACCATACAGATCACTGTCTCCAGCCATGGACACAGTACCTGTGTCTAGCAGGGGTGCTATGGGCAGTATCGGGTACCAACCCTGACTGGGTGCTATCATCAGAGGTATGATGACTGGACCCATGTCCCTGCTGGGACTGGCCAGTGCCACGTGCACATGGTCTAGTAGGATGGTCAATGGACAGGCCTGCCCCAGCTTTGCTGGGGCTGGTACTGCCACTATGGGAGCATCTGTGATCCATGGTCCGTCCGCAATGACTGCCAGCTGATGCTGTTGCTGGCATGCATCCACATCAGCTTCTCACCCGTCCCACGTGGTCCTGGCTCATGGCTAACACATTGTGGAGGACATCTAATGTCTCCCTCCAACAGCTATCAATGACCTCGGTGTAATTCCGAATGGCACCGGCAAGGTCACGGATGCTGTCATTGATAGTAGTGTAATGGGCCCTCTGTGCACTTAGTCCCTGTCAGGGGTACTGTTCCATACATGCCTCTGCCTGCATTACAGCCCGGAACATACTGGGGGTAGTAATACCTCCGAGGGCACGTCTGCCAGGGGCAATATGACCAGTGGTGCTCCCCTGGGAACCCCTGGACATCTGCCTATGTGGTACCATTCCATTAATCTGGCTATGGCTGCTGTGAGGAGATGCACGTGCCATAGGTACCACACTCTCCTGGTCAATGCCAACTGTATGCTGTCCCTCAGCTAAAGCCATTGATGACATGGGATGTATTGGCAGTATGAGTGTGTGCATAGATGGGGTTGACCGCTGTGTACTGTCGATTGGTGGACCAACGACAGACCCTGTCAGACCTTCCTGTGCAACAATACATGTCTCATCATCTCCACTATTAGTGGCAGTGACATCAGGTTCCCTGCTGCATTCAGCCACCCCTAACTCAGCACCTGTGGAAGGAAGACAGGAAACACACTTTACAATCTGTACATGATGTTAGCACACATGCACACATGCACACATGAACACATGAACACATGCACACATGCACACATGAACACATGCACAGAAATACACTGCTCGCCACAGCACATACACACACACACACACACACACACACACACACACACACACACACACACACCAGCAATCCAACACATACACAATAGTGGGTGATGGTGGGTGACAGTATCACAAGGCAAACAGTCACCACACATGTGTCAGCATGCAGACCATGTGTTGCTCAACACCATGCAGTGCAAGTGTAGACAGCCCTATCTACTGACACTATACATGGCTTTGATGCATGTGTGTAGTTGTTCAGTGATTGGCTACACCCTGGAAGACAATGTGTACATGGACACAACATTGCTGTGCAAGTATTATCTGCTCTGCAATGTCATGTGCACCATCACTCAATGGTATACATACCATGGCTGCATGTGTTATCTGTGTGTCACATAGATTGCCATGTCTGATGACAGTGTCTGTGTCCATACCACATAATAGTGGGCACAGGTGTAGCAAATCCATGCAATGTACAGACATGGGATGAGTGGTGCATGTAGACGTGAAGGAATCCCAATACTCGACATGGACATTGTACAGTGATTATGGTGAGTGTGGGACATATTGCAGATATGTTGGTGCCAGCCATGACATGGTATGCTACATGACTGCAACATTAATGTGTGTCATGTGATCTATACACCCAATAGCATTCCAGGACATATATGTGACTCTTTGTACAGATGGCGACTGCTGTGCAAAATGTGTATACTGGCATATGTAAGCACACACACAACATGCTATGCATAGCGTGTATAGGTGCATATATTTGCACACACAGAACAATGAGGTGCAGAGCAAAGACCGCTTTGTGTAGTACTGTGGTCACTGTAACCGGATGGGGTGTAGTACCATGTGTCATCATCATCATCATGCATCTTGTGGTCACTCATGGCTACTACTGAGTGACAGACCACTGCCTAGCATGCCGTACTTGAACTGCAGTGCCATGGCTATGTTCACTATTACACAGCCACTTTGTACATGGGTGTATGAGGTGCCCAATAGGGAGCATTGCCTAACATGACTGTGGTATGTGTTGAAAAGTGTTTCACAGCCCCATGATAGGCCACTACCCCTGAGGTACATCATGTGTGTGTGGATGGCATGTGGGATACTGAAGTGTGACCTTACAGCGGGTGTGTGGTTACGCCATATGTAGCATGACCTTGTGTACTGCATGTGATAAATGTGTTATGTGGTGTACAGGTGTTGCAACTATGCCTATCCAATGTGCAGTACGGGGTTGCCACAACTGTGTGTCATGCTCTGTGTATTGCATATCATTGAGGCAGCTACTGACATTATTGAGCTGTGCAACATTTCACAGCAAACATGCACGGCATGCATTATGCATAGGTGTGTTACGTGTACATGGCCTACACCTCACCTATGACAGGCATATTTCATTACCAACATTGCAGGTTTAACACACTCACCAGCATGGATTAGCTGCCCTGCCGTCACACCAGAGGGACCTATGAGAATATGAGAGAGTTCGTCAGTGGCCACAACTTTGGCATTGCTACAGTGGGTATGCTAAACTGCAGTACAACAGCAGTCAACAGTCACAGGTGTACAGATATTATTCAAACTATCCGTATTGCACAACACTAGGCAGCGGAACTGCTAAACACACAGTACACATCTCACGTAGACATAATCTAACAATACAGTTAACTGTAGTCTACAGATAGGGCATGTTACCTGCTTGTTCCAGGTGGATGTGCTGGGTGGCTCCAGCCTCCATTACATGTCAAAGGTTGATGTAGCTGTTGTCAAGGAGCCACCACACTTAGGAGCAGCTCCTCCACTCTGGTGAGGGGGGGATGAATGGCCACCCCACCACCTGTGGCAAGCTGCTGTCTTTGGATATCAGATGCACGCCACCGGACTTGCCTAATTAAATCACTGCAGTGATGGCGTACCTGTGCATATGTCCAGTTATGCATGCCTATGTCATTTACCTGACGAACAAGTTCCTGCCACAGTGCAGTCCGCTCCTGCTGGTGCTGGCTGCTTCTGGAGAACAGCATTGTGTACCACTGCAATAGGCTTTGCAGTATCACCTCTTCCTCATCCACTGTGTACGCTGGGTTGCGTTGGTGGGCCATCTGGCTGAAAAAGATATGAACAATATGTGTGAGAGTGTCCTGTGGCACACTTTACACCATTACCCACAGATATCACTTTACTGACATATATACCATCCTATTGTCTGTCAGAGGTTACACACATTCAATACCACTTATTGGTTCTCAGGCCACAACTAACTAACACTGCCTGGCACACTCTATATATCACACCACTATACAACAGTACCCGACACACTGTTTGTGACACATTGCACAACCTCAAGACAGGGGTGTATATCACACCAATGCACGAACAGAGATGTCATCCATTGCAATGGATGTAAAGTACAGGTACAGTAGTACCAATCAACCACCCTAGTCATTAATGCCATAGCCTTGCTTAACAGATGTGTACAGTTGTCACTATAGGTGACATACTGCTGTAACAGAGTATATATGTTGCTGGATACACACGTTTACCCTGTAACACACATATGCTTGCAGCCATTGTACAGGCATAATCACACACACATCAGACAAACATACAACGCACCACTGTATGCCAACACAGATGAGCATTACCTGTGTACCATACGGTACTGTGTGCCACTACTTACACACCCTTATGCCTGCATTCTGTCCTCTGTGCAGACTACAGGAAACACACATGACAGTGTTTCCAAGCGATGTGAACTCACACCATACTGTGCTGTTTAGGCCTACAGCTTCAGGTAGTACTACAGTTCATATTGGTGAAAGATTCACCAGCAGTACCACTCACTAAGCATACATGTATTGCTTTAGCCTACAATGAGACACCACATTCGTCAATGGAGAACTATGTCACATCATATGCCATACTACTATGTCTGCCTAACAGTACATTACACATCAGTTGCTGTCCTCACAGCTAGGATACGCACTACCATGTCAGATACAATGTCACACTAAGCTATCACATCTTTATAGACCTTGCACACATTCAGTGTTACACTTATTCAACCTCACATAGCAGCTATTGCATTAAGTACATGTGTGAGTGCATAGTGTCATAAGTAGGTAATATGCTATTGGCCCTAGGGCCTACAGCAGCCTAGCCATATGCTACCCTGGCCTTTAACACACATGTACTTTGATTTCACTTGCCCCTGCCAACCAGAACCACAGAGGTGTTTCCTGGGGTGTATTACCAATCTCCCATACAATCATCAGGGGTATTTATAACAACTGCTAAGGAGGAGCCTTGTTTGCTATTGCTGTGTGGTCTATTCCGGTGTATGGCATATCTCTGAGATGGGAACCTATTCCTCCAGCATGTGCTGTTTAGTGAGCTGACAAGGTTTAGGGCCCTAGAGTGTGTATCCTGGAGGGAGTGTGATATGTTGCCATGGTGGTTGTCACCCAGCTATGGGTGTGACATACCTCTGTATGTCCAGCAGAGGTCACCTCTGTGTGGCCAGTATGCAATACAGTGTAGTTGTGGATTTGTGAGTCAGTCTGCATAGGGTATCTGTTTGCGGCCAGTATTACCCTTTGGGAGGTCTGTCTGTGGCCTGTTCACCTGGTGTAGTTGTCATGTGAAGTACATACCACAGAGGGCATTGTGATGAGTAGAGGGGAACTCTACCCTATACTTCCATAGATGACACACCTGTTGTCATGACACATACCACACAGACAGATAACAGGTGTAGTGTGGCACTGTCTTCATCAAAGCAGAAGCTACTGTCCACCTGTGTCCCATGTTCCCTTATCACACCTTCACTGTTAGATAGATCTCTACCTATCTGGTAGTTAATGGGTACACTGTTTTGGGAAGGTGGAATGGCACTGCAGTATCGACACTTGTCTACAGTCCATGCCTTGGTCACCACACACCTGTTGTGGTACATATGACCCCATGTCTCTCTGTCTCTTTGTCTGTCACTCTAATATATATATATATATATATATATATATATATATATATATACATATCTATACACATACATGTACACATCCATTGCTGTACACATGGATGTACATATAGGCACATGTACAGTCCACCTTTCATGGTGGGGATATCACTTGTGCGACAGTTGTGGGATGTACAGGTATGTGATTAAATTGCACAGTGTTGTGCAGAATGCATGTGGGTGTTCTCAGCCCTTGTAGCATTAGCAGGCCTCACTGGCTGTAACACAGCAGATCTGACAAATCTGTCCCACAGCATTTAACCACCACATGACATATATCAACACTACCATAGCTGGCCTTAGGCATAGGCCAACTGGGCAGCCGCCTAGGGCGCCGCTCTAGCAGGGGTGCTTTTCCACTATTTATGTGGTGTAGTAAGACAAGGATGGAGGCACCAGGAAGTGTGGTAGGAGGTGCCATGGAGCCCTTTTGCCTAGGGCACCAGTTGACCTAAGGCCACTCCTGAGCACTGCATGCTGTTTTCTAGGCCACACACTACGACCTACATGGATATATGCACATATCAACCTTCACTGACAGATATCTGTCCACCCTTCACTAACAGTTGCAGTATGTCCCTTGCCCTATGCACATGTGCAGATACAGATAGATACATACTGCTGCCACACATGAATGATTTGCAGTGAGTAGAGTACTCTTCAGGAACATCTACAACATGCCAACACATACATGTGAGTTACATACCTTACCTTTGTATTTCCCTGCTCCGTGTGTTGCGGTTTTGTAGTTTGTTTTTTTTTATTGGTGGTTTGTTTTGGGTTTTCGCCCTCTATTTAACTTTCTGTCTCAGTTTCTCACTCTGTTCTGTCTCTGTCTCAGTCTGTGTCTGTGTCCGTGTCTCTCTCTCTCTCACTCTCTATCTCACAGCACCTGCAATGATATAATTGCATGTGTGGACTGCAGGTACAGCCTGCTTTTCTAGGTATCTGCACTTGTGTATGTGACAGCCTCTGCACCAATTGCTGCCCACCATTCAGTAATTGCATGGAGCCTGCTGTTTGATGATTGCATTACTCACTGTGATTGCAGCCCACTGCTATAAAATGCTAGGTTAGGTAGACGTAGCCCTTTCAGATTTCCAAGGTGGGGCCCATGCTTGTTTGCTCTGGACACCATGTGTCAGTCTGATGGTTGGTATATGTCTCTTATCTGATGCTAGGGTTGTAGCCAGTTATATGCATGTTGTACTCAAACCTGAATGTTGCTTCTTCCAGTACACACATCTCAGTGTAGACATGTACGCACCCCTCCAAATGCTAACACAGGATACATGGGAGTATGTACTTTTTTCTGACTGACACAACTAACTGCCATACAAATGTGGTTATTGCACTATTTTCCTGTGGCCAGTATTTATCCTGGTCTGATACTGTGTGGTGTTTGTAAGGTGCTACTGTAACATTATTCCCTGCTAGGATGGCTGGTTCTCCTTTCACAGTCATGTCACGCAATTCCACAACCACTGCTGGTAAAGACCCACAGAAAAAGGATTTGTGTTATACCATTCCTAATTTCCATTTACATTTCCTCATTGTAATGCATGATATATTTATTTCAGAATCAAGTTATTTGTATATCTGCTGAGGCTTAGTGGTAGTTTATGCAGTCTATTGTGTTAATAGTCTGGGGTTTGAGACTGGCAGAGGTTTTTACTTTTGCTGCTCAGCAGAACAAGGGCTGTGCCATAGAGTGACTAATGCACTTTTAAGCAGTTGTAAGCAGGTTTGTGCGGGTTTGTGTGATGCTTAGCTACGTGTGCACATGCGCACATTCGCTTAAACGCACTTACTACCACTTAAAAGTGCTTACTCCCGCTAACCCCCACACTAATTTCTTTTAAAGAAAATAAAATGGGGACACAGGAAAGTGGTGAAAAAGGGGGCACAAAGAGGGACAGACAGTAGGTAAACAAGCTCGATATGTGCAGGACGGGTGCAGGGAAGGTCCATAGCTGCCCATTTCTTTAACAGCAACAGCTGTGCATATGCAATGAATTTGGAGTGAAATTTGAAACCTTCCACTCCTGGGAGAGGGGTGAGGACAACAAAGTATGTTATACTGCCAATTCTAATTATCAGCTTACATGTCCAATTGACATATGTGCGAAATGGGCAGCTATGTATGGGGCGTAATTTTTTTGTGGGTACAGCTTGCCCTTTTTTTTTTTTCAGGTGAGAGTGGGAAGTGAGGTAGAGGAAGTAGTATGTCCGGGGAGGTAGGTTGGGAAGGTAAACAGACAAGACAGACAAGACGCATACAGGGGCGGTGTATGACACATGGGGTGGGTGAACACAATTGATGGGGTCGGATGTTTGGAAATCGCAAGCTCATGAGCCCACAGATGGTAACAGTGGAACTGAGATCCCCACCTATGGGCAGTCACCACTGAACCTTCACAGCCCCGAGAGTGGCTGTGCTGGGGGCTGTGTAGGATGGACAGGCTCACCCGTGAGGCATGCCACTCTCGCCTCGAGCTGGCATAGGTGATCAGCGACTGAATGCTGGATCTCCTTACGCACCACAAACTGGACCCTTGGAAGGGTGACAGGTGGCCCTTCTCCACCCACACTTGCTCGGGCGGGGGTGAGCCCCATCCCCTGCAGTGCTTCCACCCTAAGGTGGCGCAGGACCAAAGGAGGAGGGGAGCCCGGGCTGGGCACCGGACCTGCTGGTACCAGGTGCACTCGCCAGCTGAGGAGGGACAGGTGGGTCCACTGGGACTGGCCTTCCCATACGTTCTGTAATTAGGTGTGTTTAATTACAACATAAGCAAAACAATATTCCAGATTAGTTGTAACAGCATGCAGTAATATTCCCATTAACCCAACACACCAAGGTTACAACATTTGAACAGCAAGCATAACACATGCATATATTGAACCACAGTGGATATTCCAACACCATGCAGGGATGTTTGGTAGCAACAGGCCACCATGATTGTGGTGTTTAAACAGGGCACATGCATCAATGTGAATGCAAATATTTATAGAACAATATGACATATGTCCCAACAAATATTTAAGATTACACATACCCATTGAGGTGTGGAATTGCATGGCTTATGCACATACAGTAGGGTGTAAAAAAAACCTCAGTTAACATCTTATAATTACCTTTTTGTCTACACTACATTCCTAGTGACTGCAAGTGCATATCCCCTACATGTATTATTAGACTTGCCACCATACATTAGGTTGTGTAATGGGTTTGGATAGTTCAATATATGCCTGACCTATATCTGACATACTAACTGTCCAGGATGCAGATGTTACTGCTACATATTTCTTGATTGCATTTATATTTCTTTATCTACATATTTGGGATGTTTTCACATGACATTTTCATTTCGATTTGTACTGAACCCTGCATTTCTTGACACACACTCACATTTCTGGGGAAAAATAACATGCTACACGTGTGCCAGATTTACTTATTCATGCCAGCCAGTAACTGTCTGTTGTGGACTGTATATATGTTTCACAGCTGCTAGCATTTCCATCACCCACTTTATATGAGACTGCACAACTCTGGGTTGCCAGCACCTTTTCAAACAGTACTGTTTGTATAATGCAAGGGTACAACAACATTTCAAACTCTGTGACACAGACACACTCTGGGTTTTAGACCTTTATTAATGACATTACACACTTTTCCACAGGCTCACTCCTTTATTTGTTTTAACGGTGTATATGGCAGACATGTTCAAGACATATTATATCTTTATTAATAGGTTAGAACACTCTTTTTTCAGGCTCACTCACTTATTTTATATGACAGTGCCTGCAGAGATATTATTCCAGACATATGTTACCTTTCTTAATGGGTTACTACACTCTTTTTCTGCCTCTCTGACGTTTTTATCTGACAGTACATGCAGAAGACTTATTCAGGCAATTTTATGGCTGTATTATTGGACTACAACACTTTCTTTCATGCTCTCTCCCATACTTTATATAACAATACATGCAGAATAATCACTAACCTGCCTGGTGGCACAGCCTTAGCAGCCTATCAGTATAGGCTTGCTGATTCGCAGCACGGTCACCTGCAGCTGTAAAGTAAATGAAGGGATATTGAGACATACCTATCCGTTATAAATACTCCATTATCAATTCTTACATACTGCATTCCATGGCTGCATACTCAGTTGTGGGGCATCACGCATGCCACAGGCCTCCTGTATCCATTGGTTCAGGTGGTCCTGCTTTCGTCTCTTCAGGTCTGCATGGTGGTGACGGACCTGCTCACCAGTCCGAGGAATGTCTGTGGCACGGGTGAGGTCACGAGCTAACCTGTTCCAAGCCTCTGCCTTGTACTCTGTCCCTTGGAACTGGCCCTGCAGGAGTCTTGACTCATGATGGTGAACAAGGAGCCAAACCATGTATTTCGACTCCTCAATGCCCCAACGTTGCGCTCGGAAGTGTGTTCCCTCTCCGACACCAGACATTCTAACTGCAAATGTGAGCTACAATGAGTTATGGCGTGTATTCCCGCCTGTGGGGCTTAAATATGCCGCATTTCCCGCACTTTTTTGTGATTGGCCGTTTTGTAAAATTCTCGGCTGACTGCAGACCTGCTTAGTAATGGTTAAACTAACATTAGTAAGTATATGAATGTTAACAGTGGCTGTTTCACCTATGTTGTCATGGTTTAGTGGTTCTGTACTTTGTTTCTGATGCACAGAGTTCTGGGTTCGAACCTTGTCATTTATTTTATTTTCATACTGTCCAGACAGGCTAGGGGGTGTGGCTGCATTTAAGCAACTTTGCTCTACGTTGCTCCTCGGTGCCTACGGTGCCCTGGTTGGCGTGGCACGCACGTCCGCACAAACACATTGTGCTGGGTGAAGCGCTATTGAACTATGGGCAAATCTATTGCGCTGGGTGAAGCGCTGCTTAACTGCAAGCAATTTTATATTGGGATCCTTTAAAATATTCATTTTGTTCACTGATACATTGGCCATTTCACTGCTTTTTTAGTTATGTTTAAACATATTTGTTAGGTATTATTCCATATACTGATTTAAAAAATAAATACGAAAGGGAGTGGTGGGACTCGAACCATGAATGCCTCTTCTTTGTGCGAATGCTCTATCATTACGCTATTGCTATTTGGTGTGATTTGCATAAACATTCTTTCTTATGCTCCTCCATGTCAGAATTGCTAACTGTAGCTAAGCAATGGGCACGCCCGCGCACACATGTGCAAATACGGGCAGCTATTTTGGGAATTTAAAAAAAATTAATGTTATGCATTTTAGAACTGTGATGGGGGTTTGCAATATCATACAGTGAGGTGTTGGGTGCAGGGACATTTGAGCAGACTCGCTCTTGTTTATTTGCCTTTATTTTAAACACTTGCAGGGGCGTGGACATTTAGACTGCTCGGCAGTTGGACACGCCCCCTGCTTTCTTACACGGTCCATGTAAGACTTACGGTTGAGCCAGCGTGCCCTCATGCATATTCATGGCACGCTGACGTCATACCGTTTAACTGCAGCCTCCGAGTAAGACTTATTAAGTCTTACATGGAGGATTCATGAATCCGGGGGATAGAGTTTGCATGAATAAGTGTAAATACAATGAAATATAATTCTGGAAGGAGTGGAGTTATTACATCAATACAAGTCTAGAATTATGTAACTGAGACAGAAAAGGGATATTTAGGTAGAAATTCAGGGACGTTTTCTAGGAAAGCAGCATTATCGGGCAGTAAACATTATCTAACAATGAAACCTGATGAGTAATAAGGAACTGCTTAAAGGTTACTGCAAACATGAGTTAACCACACAAAGTGAAAAGTGGAGAAGATGTAAGTTCTAACAAGAGGCATGTGGTTTAATATTCACTGGATGTTACCCTGTGTCCCTGTAGCATGTATTAATATTATCAGATTACTTGCATTTACCGTGTATTCTTTATTACAGGTTGCATTCAGCTAAGTGATGAACTGTAGTAATGTGTCAAAAATCTAATATGCTTTCTTTTCTTAGTTGTATTACATGTAGGTGGGCAACTTAATATACTTAAGATGAATAGATTGCCTGAATATGTACTTTAACTTTTAGAGCATAAAGTTACACAAATAATGTGTTTTCCTTTCAGGATGGTATTATGTACAGTTGTCTATTAATATACTTGAAATTAATATGTTGTCTGGAATATTTATTCAAATTTTTTTCCTGTGCATCTACATGACTACTATATAATGATCTGTTCCAAGCATACCTTAGTTAATGCATCTGTATCAGAGAACTATTGCATAATGCTCACTTCTTGTTCTGCTGTTGAACGTTTATATCAACATCTCCATGTTTAAATATTATGCATTTTTAAAAAATATATATAGACTAGGTCAAGAACAAACACCAATGCAGTTGTGAGCAAAGACAGATAATGTGTTGTTTTCTAGTGCTTGATTTAATGTGAATAGATTCAGCTTATTCTTATCAAGGATAAAACTGAATAAACATATTGAAAACGAAATGTCTCATGTTTTTCTGAGGCTCTCGTCCATAGCCTGAAAATATAACACATTTCCCCAAACACAAGTGGTGGTGCACACAAGCGTGTGTTTATTTTGACTCCCTTGTTCCACCATCTTAGTATAAAAAAAAATGCATGTACTGTTGTCATCCAAATGTATCATATCCATGTGATATATGTGTGTGTGTGTGTGTGTGTATATATATATATATATATATATATATATATATATATATATATATAGCCATTCAAATTCCTTACGTCCTTCTACTGCTTCCCCACCATATACCTCCAAGACTTCATCTCCTACCTTTCATATACAAACTGTACCTACATCTTTCATCTATAAGCTACTTAAAAAAAACTGAAGTCTTGCTCCTCATCTGCTGACCATCTCCCATCTGAATACCTACAAATCGCTGCAAAAGCTATAGACTACCCCATCTCTATCCTTATTAACAAAACTATTTCTGAAGGCAAAATCCCTACCATATGGAAACTATCCCACATCATCCCTCTACATAAAGGTGGATCTTCTATTGAGCTTTCTAACTTTTGACCTATTGCTTTACTCTCCCCATTAGCTAAGATAATGGAAAAATGTATTCACAAACAACTACTTAACCACCTATTACAAAATAGCCTACTAGCAAACTGCCAACATGGCTTCAGACCATTCTACAGCACAACGACTGCCCTTCTATCCTTCACTGACTCTATAAATAAAAATCGTAACAATAACTCCTTTTCCTCTGCACTATTTCTTGACCTGTCAAAAGCCTTTGATATGGTTAACCATAACTTACTTCTAGACAAACTAAAATTCCATTTTCTTGATCCACAAGCATTACAATGGTTTAGGTCTTATCTTAAAAACAGACAGCAAGCAGTACTGTGGGATAGCAATCTGTCTTCATTACTTCCAGTAGATATTGGAGTCCCACAAGGCTCTATCTTAGGTCCCCTTCTTTTTTCCTTATTTATTAATGACCTACACATGAACATACCTCAAGCCATCTGCATTCAATATGCAGATGACTCATCCTTAATCTGTACTGCTAAGAATATAACCTCCCTCTAGTCCCTCACCCAAACTGTTTTCCATAATGTTGAAAACTGGTTTATGCAACACTGCCTCCTCCTAAATCCCAAAAAACAAAACTATTGTTTTTTACTCCAACTCATAAATCACCCAATCCATTCTTCTCTATAACCTCTAACAATGCTACCAACATAACCCCAGATACTACAACCCACTTACTAGGTGTAACAATTGATAATCGTCTTAACTATGATGACCATATTAACTCCACCATAAAGTCTGTTAACAAAAAACTTGGTACTCTCTATAGAATTAAACCCTTCAGAATTAAACCCTTCCTTACCCCTTCAGCCAAGAAAACTATTGCCCAAGCCCACCTCATTTCTGCCCTCTTCTATGCCTCTGCTATATATACTAACCTATCTAAAAACAACCTCTCCAAACTTTCTACCTGTTATAATAGCATAGCTAGATTCATCACATGCTCTCCATTTAAAACTCACCACTGACGTAACCTCAAACAACTAGGATGGCTAGAACTGCAGAACCATATACTCTGTCAACAATTACTTATCACTCAAAAGATCCTATACCACCCCAATAATACCCCTATCCTCACTAATCTGATTTCACCATATAAAAATCTAGCTACACTACGTTCTGCTAATAAACTCCTGGTCTCCTCAATTAAATCTAACAACAAAGCTGGTGGCTCTCTTTTCTCAAACACTACAGGTAAAAACTGGAATCAGCTTCCTCCTGAACTATCCACCCTAGCTTCTACTTCTCTATTCAAAAAACATATTAAAGAACATCTTAAAACTCAGTGGCTTTCTCCTTGTGCTAACTCAGACTGAAATCTTTTTTCCCCTCCTGCTCATACCCCTTTCCCCACTCCCCTAACCTAGGCCTCCAAATCTAATTACTTCTCTTTTTTTTTCCTCTTAGTAAGAAGATATAATATAAGGGCTTTACTCTGTCTTGCTCATACCCACTTTTGTGTTTAGTATAATTGTTTTTTTTATTTAGTTTAACTTTTAATATAATATCTATAGTTTATAATTTTAATACTATAATTTTCTTTTAACCAATGCTCCCTCTGTGCTGTTATTATACATGTCGTTGTTATACATTGTAAATTTTGTCACTGTTCATGCTTGGAGCTTTTCTCCCCAGGCCTCTACTGAAAATGGACATATATCCAGTTAGACTAGCCCGGTCACCAAATGTAAAATAAATAATAAATAAAATAAATACATAAATAAATAAATATATATATATATATATATATATATATATATATATATATATATATATATATATATATATGTGTGTGTGTGTGTGTGTGTGTGTGTGTGTGTGTGTGTGTGTGTGTGTGTGTGTGTGTGTGTGTTACTGAAGAGTATAATTTACAATTCTGATATGGTGAATCCCAAAGTATAAAATGCCAAAAAAGACATAACTCCAAACCAAAAGATGTGATAAAAATACAGTGACAGTGACTCAAAGAACAGCAAACACTGCATTTTAAGTACAGTTCTATAGCACTGTTTAATAACTCATGATTATATTAAAATGATTTATTAAACTGAAAAGTAACAGTATAGGAATAACCCCCTATGCTCTTTTAGCATTAAGTAGTTAAAGAACCGAAATTGTCAGAAACTGAAAAAAAAAACATTTTGACCTAATTTTTGATGTTGTATACAATACTAATGTCCATGCAGAACTGTAAGTGGTTATTACTTTTATTTATTTTTTATACTGTTTACTTGGTAACCAACTAAAATCCACAGTGGTGGTGCTACGGTAGCATTGTCACCTCACAGTAAGACGCTGTCCGGTTCGATTCTCAGCTAGAGTGTCTTCTGCATGGAGACATGCATGAATGGGCGTACCTTCGTTGAAGGTTGTGCATCAGGCCTGGCAAGCTGGTACGTAAAAATCAACTGCCAATCATTAGCGGACCGGAATTCCGCTGTGGCGACCCCTAACCAGGAAAAGCCGAAAGACACAGACAGACAGACTTGATAACCAGCTAAGGAAACTAATCCTTCCTGAACCCATTTAAGTTACAAACCATCCCACAAAGCTAAGGGCAAGCACAACATATGTAGGAGCTGTTTAATACAGCCAGTTAACTGGTATGTCTTTGAAAGGTGGGAGAGAAATAGACTGCCAGGAAAAAGCTCATGAAAACAGAGGAAAAACATGCAAAACTCAATACAGTAAATGGAGGCCAGAATTGAACCTTATATCATGGAGCTGTGAGATAAAGATATCAGCACTAAGCCACCATGGTCTGCCCAAACTTTTACTTTTTACTATTCCAGGTATGTCCATCTTATAAGGATCATTTCCTCATATACTGAAAACAGCCATGATAAGACCTATGCCCAGAATGCCATTTAGCCAAACCCCAGAAGACTTCTGCCAAGCAACTAGTCTTCCTGTATTAGAAAAAGTACCCCTCCTCAAAAAAATTCACTCTCAAACATGTGACTATATTCAAAAATACACAATTTGTCTGCCTTCATACATTTTTCTCTTGTCAGTTGATCCTTGTGGTTTACTGCGCTCTGTGAATAATTTGACTTGCTGATGACATAATTAAAAAAAATCAAGTCTCTACTGTTTATGTCATTAATAGCTTATCACCTGTATACACGCCTTAGCCTTCAACATTGCACATCATAGTATTTGAAAAACTGAAACAACAAAGATGATGTTGGTAATTGAGTTGTCAATGAAAGGCCTAAGAGTGTAAAGTATTAAACATAAAGCACTGAGCTCATTAGATTATGAAATTATGTGAATGAATCATTTTGTAAGAAAATACAGGATATTAGAACAATATGTAACTCTAGTAAACAACATTTACTCCCCTCTTAAGGGGCAAGCTTCCCTGTGTTCCTGATGTTGGAGAGGGGTATACAGTTTGACTTCCAGACCCATGTACTTATTTATTTTAGCTCAAGGACCAGATCCTAAAGTACAGATGGCAATCATATAATTTTGCTCATGTCAGAGCTATGTGTTGCTCCAAGGTAGTGACTTTGAGAGAAATAAGTATGGTGCCCAGGAGTACTCCTCTTCATCATGAGATAAAGGGGACATTGATCCCCCAATACCTGGAGTACATTCATTTTGTTTGCATGATGTATCAGACCATATTCTGTTCTTACCTTACTTGTTAGTCTGTTATCACATAAACTACACACCACTTTTATACTGTATAAACTTGACTGAATTTTATATGAACCATTTAGGGTACCTCATTGTAATATCTATATTCATATGTACTATCTATTTAAAGAGCTATGGTAAGGGTATTGTCAAAGGAAAAACTTCAAAGACCAATTCACGTAAGGTTCAGGTATGGCACCTTTTATTACTTGCAGCAAGGAGACAAAAACATGCAAATACAGGATTTTGCCTAATTACTAGTAGGCAGTATGCTTCTTTTATATAGTTCTATGAAATGTTACTTTTCTATGGTTGATGTAGTTAGACACAGCTTTCTGTATTGTTCTATAGAAAATGTTACCTAGATTTCCTGCTGACATGTTCAGATTTGAAACTCACTATGTGTTACATAGAAAATGTTACTTGGATTTCCTGCTGACATGACTGGATTTATGAAAAACATTTGAGAAAAACAACCTGACCTTGGGGGCTGTATTTTTTTAGCCCACTACAAGCTTTCTATTCTTCAATTGTGCAGCTCTAATACATATGTTACATTTCAAGGTACTTTTCTAGCTTAGGTACAAGCAAATGCTGATTGCGGTTCATATTTTCAAACAGCCTTTGTCTTCATTATCAATAGCTTCTGCAGCTGTGTATTTTCTCATAGCATAAGCAGAAAATCAATAACTCTTTGTTTAAATCTCATGACATTAGTAGAAGTGAAACATCTATTATTATTTCCCTGACATTAGCAGAAATTGAATGCTTCCCTGTAAATTTCCAAAGCATAAGCAGAGATCATAGCTGCGCATATTTCATGACATAACAGGATTGGAATGCTTCTGCAGCTCGTGCAGATTTATGCAGTGTGAAATAGAATAAATGTGTTAACCCTTTTTAAACCTTGAATGCACTAAGCATATTACTAATACATATTTTTCTAACAGTATGAATTTAAATGTAGTGTGATTCATTAGGCTAAGTACTATGACATGTTTCAGTCCTTCTGATAATGCATGTATGAACGTTTTAATAAATACTCTGTTATATAACAGCTGTGTGGTTACTGTAGCACTAGAAAACACTGACTGAACTGATTTTACTGATGCATTTTAAAGTAATATGAGCACAGTGTAGAACATGTGTATTTGCTGTGATTGGAATAAATACATTTCAATATTTTGATGTGTCATGAATTCATGTTGCAGTCATCTGCAATCAGTCTTCTGTGAGTCCAGCTTTTTGGGGTTCAAATATTGGTAGTACAAGCTACCTACTTCACACTTCATAGCATAGTTCAGATGTGACTGACCCGGCGATAGAAGTGAGGAGGGTGTTGGCTGACTATTATGGGTAAGGAACACCTTATTGTAGTGCCATTAATACAGAAAGGAATGAAGCTATGGACTCATCTTAGTTATATAACAACTGGTCATGGAGGTGTGGCCAAGAGGGTCTATACTGAATGTTCGAACATTCAAAATTCCAAATCTCATATAGTCGACACCATATGATCAGATTTTTGAATATTCGGACGTTGTAACGGAGCTCTTTTTACAGCACGGATTCCCTTTTCTGCACTGTAGTAAGATCTTGGAGTTGGTATATTTAAAGAGGGGGTGTGGGAGGCACAGCCCCCCACATGGGGGGGTTGTAGGGGGGCTTGACCCCCTGCTTAGACCATTTGTGTTGGTGTTTTGTGTAGTTTATTTTTTTTTATTAAATATTCAAACTTTTGCAAGTTCGATCATATGGTGTTGACCATATGGTAGTTTAACGTTCAAACATTCAAGTATCTAATATAGACCCTGGGCAAGATGGTGGCTAACTAGCAGCTCAAAGCTTTTGCTCTGCTTCTTATTAATTTTCTCTGACAGGATTCTATTATTTTAACTTAATAGAAACTTAATTTTTTATCAGATATATAACCTATAAACTTATACTGATATTCCTCAGAAATAAAATTGAATTTGGAAGCAGCATTTTAGTTTATTCCTGTCAGTGTAATTTCTGATTTTTTCATCTAACATGAGTCACTCAAAGGTGAACTCACAAGAAAACCCTGTAAAAAAGGAACTTCAGACTATTGTAGGGAGTATTCAAGAACTCTCTATTAAATCAGATAAACTGGAAACAAAAATGAATTATATGAAAGAGGACTGCAAAAAAACAAATGGACTTTTTAAATGAAGTATTAAAACAACAATATACTCAGATCTCTTCAATCGAAGATGCAGTAACTGACTTGGATGGAAGATTGACAGAAAATGAGTCTACAGAATTTCTACTAAAACAAAACACTTAAGTTACCAGAAAAAAAATAGAAGATTTAGAAAGTAGGTCTTGGAGAAATAATATCAGAATTTATGGAATCCCAGAGAAAGAAGGAAAGGGACAACTTGATACATTTCTTAAATAACTGGTTATCTAAAGCTCTCATTTTTCCAGAAGCTCTCTGATTTGGAATTTAGAGAGCTCACAGGTCCCTTTCAACATCTTCATTAAAGAAAAAGCATCCTGTGCCTAGATCCATTATTGTTAAATTTTTGTCTAGCCCAGACAAAGGCTTAATATTGAAGTCAGCCTGGGATAACACACCAATTAAACTTAAAGATAATGTCATCAAATTTGATAATGACTACACATCACTAGTTATGACCAGTAGAAAACAAGCTGTACCATTTATTAAAAGCTTGAAGAAAATGAAGATAAAAGCTCAACTAGTTTTTCCAGCAAAACTAAGGATCTTTCTTCCAGAGGGACAGAAAGTCTTTAATAGAAGAAGCTTTGGAATATACTAAGAAAAACAAAATATTTGACAAACTTGAAGATATGGAATGGGCAAGTACCAGTTTAAAAAGACATGCATCTAAAAAATGGTGGGACATCAAAAGATAAAAATTCAAAAAAGATGAAAGACAAGTAAAGCTATGTATTAGACTATTGTTTCTTTTTTGTTGTTGACAATGAATTAACATCATAACTAGGGTGCATCACAACTGTCATTATATAAGGTAAAAGTTTTATTTAATGTTTTTATTCCTCTGTTTTTGTTTCCTGTTTTAAAATACACTAAAAGCATATGTGATAAACATATAATATGTGCTTTTATACAGCAGTCACGGTCTTATATATGTGCATATTTATATGTTATCTTTTCTTGCATTGCTAAATATTTAATGAGTCACAACTTAAAGCTAGCATTGATTAATATATATTTCCTAGAGCTATACAACTAATTAAGCAAATCACATTTTAACTAAAATTAATAAATCTTATACTCTAGTTAATTATAGGAATGACGATCATTTCTAATTTGATCATAATAACAAAAAAATGCTAATGCAACATTCTACAATAAAGAAAATGCAGTTAATGGTAGCAGTTCATTAGATAACAAACACAACATGGTTTCACATCATTCTCTTGATGCTGGGGATATCCAGAAGATTGCACAGAGGAATTGGTACCTACGTTCTAATAATGTGGACATCAATAAGCATTTTACCACTGCTCCATCATTTACTTTTAAAAACAAGAGGAACTTAAAATCATTACTGGAAATGAAGGTGGCTGGGGTGAGGAGGGCCGGCCCACCACTACAAGGAAATGTGGACACTACGATCAATGTCCCTTTATTTGTTTATCCTCGGGTGACATGTGGCTGTCCAGGTCAACTACTGTTTGCCATGGGGGCAACTTTAACTGTGATTCTGAAAGGGTTATTTATCTTGCCACATGTGACTCTTGCACGGCTTTCTATATCAGAAAGACTGTCACTTCCCTTAATAAAAGTAATCACACAAAAACGGAAATCAATCTTCCCAGCAAACTTCAACAGAAAAATCAAAAATAAGCCAGGAGCTCCAAAGGACCAGTACTCAATTTATCAAAAATTTTAATACAGGCTTCCAACAGCACAAATCCAACAAGGCACGGTTAAGCACTTTCATCAAGGAAATGACATCATCAGAACCAAACCTAAACCTAGAGCTGAACATAATATACTGTCAAAAAACTACGCCCCCCCAATCATTGAACCAATCCTATTAAAAATTAATCCTGTTAAAAAGTTGCCTAAACATTTTATTGAAAGTCTGTTAAAAACCCAATAAAAGTGGCATAAAACATGACATAAAAAACAAATACATGAATTCAAAAACTGTATAATGAAACACACATAAAAAACTGAGGAAATGACTTATGGTCACTCAGATTTTAAGCAATCTCTTTTTTAGTTCACTAACTATTGATATTGTTTTGTTTAAACCAGGGAAAACTGTTGCATTGAATTTTAACAGCCAAAACATTTCTCTGTTTAAAAGCTTGTTTTTCCAGTCCCCACAATACATGCCCATCTTGATTTGTTCTACTATAAAAAAATGAACTTTTCGAAGTCTATACACATTAAAGAATGTCTAGCCAGGGCACTTTTGTTGTCCTTCTTATGAATACTATAGTTATGTTGATATACTCTTTTGTTGAATGCATTATTAGTTTTGCCAATATAGAATGCCAGGCATTTTGTACAAAAAGCAAAATATATCACCCTTTCTGTGCAACAGTTGAATCTACCCCCGGGAAAAGGTCTTTCTTTTTCATATAGCCATCCATCATAATTCCTTTCCATGTAACTACATTGATTACAGTTTCCAGAAATGCTATTTTTTGGAAAACTCACATTTCTTTGTACGAATTTGTTCTCAAGGATATTTTTGAAATTCCTATTCCTCTTGAAAATAAAACCAGGGTTCGTTCCTCTAAATTTATTTAAACCTTCATCATTCTCAATAATATGCCAATTTTTATTTATGATCTTTTGAATTTCCTGAGAATCTAGAGAATATTCCAAAATCATATTCATACTTAAATTAATATTCTCGTTATTATAGTCAATGTTCCATCTGTTCTCATAGTGGCCTGTAATAAAAATGGGTGCATACCTATCCTGCCTACCTGCCCAGATTTGCTCCATAATCTCTTCCAATAAAGAAATGTGGTAGTCATGTTCCAAAAACATAATCATAAGGAAAGCAAACTTCTCTCTACATACGTCACAATTTGATGTTAAACGTGACACCCTTACAAATTAGCTTTTCACTATCCCCTTTTTGTGATGATATGGGTGACAACTTGAAAAAAAATAGAAAGGAATTACAGTATGTGGGTTTCCTATACATCCTTGTCTCTGTGTTGTCACCATGCATATTTTGATGTCAAGATAATTAATTTCACTCCGATCCATGTGATGTGTCAATTCAATAAATCCAGTACTTGTTTGCATTTGCCTCAAAAATTCAGCAAAATAATCCTCACTGCCTCTCCATAAAATCAAGAGGTCATCCAGGTACCTAAAATATGTCCCACATAACCTATACAGAGGAAGTTTAAAAAGCGTAGTTTAAAAAGCATAGACAGTTCCCACTGTAATAAAACACCATTAGCAAACAATGGGGCACATATAGCACCCATAGCCACACCAGAGCTTTGTTTATAATATTCGTAACAAAAGACCAAAAAATTGTTTGACAAAACAATATCCATAAACTCATGCACCAGCATATCATTATTGTCCGTTAATTCCCCATATGCTTGAACAATTTCACTAAACCAATTCAGCCCAGTTTCATGGGAAATAACCGAAAATAGATTCCTGATATCACAAGTGATAAAAAATTGGAAGTCAACATCTAAATGCCTCAGCTTGTCCAATAAATCCCAAAAATCACATACAATATGTGTGAACTGCTTGAATATATTTTTAAGCTTCATATCCACAAACTTCGTCAGAGGCTCAGTTATTGATCCTGCCGACAAAACTACCGGCTGTAAAGGTGGGTCAACCATGTTGGAATGAAGTTAGGAAAGCCAAATATTATTGGGATGATAGGGTCTTTCACTACCAAAAAGTCATGTATATTCTGTGTAATGTGGTCAAACAAGAAAAATTTAATAGCCCTGTAGGCAATATTCACCTCTTTTAGGGAGGCCAGCATATATACTCAGGTATCCCCCAACAAGGACAACATTCTCCCCTGATAATCCAGGGAATACATCATGATCAGACCACCACCCTTGTCAGGCTGCATGCATCTAATTTTTGTATCATCCACAATTGTGTTAAGAACATCGCTCTCATGCGGTGACAAATTGTAAAACCGATGCTAGTAACGTTTACTAAGCATGTCTCTAATTTCCCTTTCATGAACCCTTTCAAAGATTTGAATTGAAGGGTGCAATGGTGGATTGGCCATGCTTCTTCTTTTTAGTGATGTAATATTCCCTGGATTATCAGGGGAAAATGTTGACACTTCTTACACTTGAATGACATGTATTATGCCTGTGTACACTTGAGGGGACATGTGAAGGACTTCAGGATAACCTTTAAAAATCTCTTTTTTAATTTAATTTTTTTTTTCTACTTAAAATACACTTAAATACGATACATATACATATTTTATTTGCTATTCTCCTACCCTAACATTTAACTATCAGTTAAACCAATTTCCCAGCTCAAGCTGCCTAACGGCAGCTTCAGTGCACACTAGTAAAGCAGAGACAAGTGTACTGTGCCAACATGAACTTTGACCCTGCTTCATCAGGAAGCAGACACATCCTCACATTCTTGCTCCAATAGATTTACCACAAACCGAAGCAAATACATAATATATAACTTTTGGAGAGCTTTAAAAGTTTGGAATATCCTTTACTGGAAGGAAACGAACAGAAAGGACTTAAAACTGTGCATCCAAAACATGTAGGTAAGTGAAATCAGTGAGATGGCATGTTCTAAGAAATCTACTTACTCCGGACACTTTTGCAAGACCTAAATCTACATTAGGAGCTAGTGCCAACCGGTGTAATACAAATAAATGTAAAACCCAATGTTTCTATATTCCTGCCATTTTTATTATGTTCTCAGTCAGAGTCAGAGACTGTTGCAGTTATGTACATAAATCCTACACACTACAGGACACTAATCTGTTTTCTTACATACATTCATTCATTATGTATACGTTATATCACATTATCATTCATTGTCATTAGATTAGTAAGTTATCTTAAGTTGTTTGATAGAATTTGTTCAAACAGCATGCTTTCTTAGCATTCACACACACACACACACACACTCACACGCAGGTACCTTTGCATTTCACAACTCATGTCTGTGAATCCCAGCCATAGTGACTATGTGCTCAAGGGCTAATTGCAAAACAAATTACACTCAGGGCAAAGTGCTTCTACAAGTTTTTAACTGTAAAGACAACATGAATTATTCAAAAATTAGCCCTATATGCTTCCTCGTGTACTGTATGCAAATGATGAACCATACCAACCTTCATGGGCAGGCAAAGATCTGATTTCATAAGAATATGGGAAATCACAGCTCTGTTCTTTAGGACAATTATGAGCTGGCAGTCTACACCTAAAGATACTAGCATGCTCCCCATCAGACAGCAAAGTATGCACATCTTGAGTCAGAAACACCATCTTCCTTCAGTGGCTAGTTAATCTAAGGAGTTTTAATGTCTCTAAAGCAGTAACGACACAACCTTTACATTGCCTTGTGGATAGTACTGTTAGAAAATATACTTAGTCTATGTGATGTGCCTAGAGACAAGTATGGAGTTAGTAAATACTTTGTTTACTAAGTCTACCTACAGTTAAGTAGCAAGACATACTTACTCAGGGAAGAACAGATAACCAGATTATATGAAAATGAAAGAGACTAAACATTTTAAAGTCTTCTGTGAATTAACACACTGCTTTACCTAGGGCATTGACACAGCACCATATGTTAGACCATCATTATAATTCAGTTCACATAATGATAATATAGAGCAGAACATTTAATAACTTTTCCAAATAGTTTTTCCTCATGCAGTATATATATATATATATATATATATATATATATATATAGCTGGCTTTGCAAACAGTCTTTGTGGAGAGGCAAGCTACCACTTCATCCTGCTTTCTGTCAAAACGGTCACCATAGTTAGTAAGTGTATATACTTAAAGTAAATATTTTGTGTTGTTTTAGATTTGGAGACAGTTATGTACTGTTTCAAATTTTATTTAATAATAATGTATACAGCAAAGTCATGCCCAAATAATGCACATAGCTAGTACTCCTTGAATGCAGCCACATAAAGCAAATACATTTAGAGATTGCACTGAACTGGGATTAATAATATATGCAGTCGAGATGGGGTCTGTCCATATATTGTACTTAGCCACTGAAAACTTTAGTGATAGAAGTCCATAGTATTATTAGTTTAACAGTTAGTTTGCTACTTACAAAATTCTATTAATACTTTGTTGCACTAGCAAAGAGTTATTCTAGCTGTATTCTGTCAGTTTTGTATGTGTGTTTGTGTGTGGGTAAGTGTATGTATTTGCGTGTGTGTGTGTGTGTGTGTGTGTGTGTGTGTGTGTGTGTGTGTGTGTGTGTGTGTGTGTGTGCGCACGCACACATGCGCGTGTACATGCGAGACTCATACTGCAGGAAATACATCTTTCTGTTCTAATACTGCATTCGTATATTCTAATAAATCTAGAGAGCAAGTATATAGAGTAAACCACTTGATATCACTCATGCTACTTGATTCCTTTTTGAATTATTGTACCCTGGAAGTAAATGTGAATACTGTTCATCTCTTTGTTTATGGTTCATACAAGCTTTACATTTGCAATTTAAAGTTAAAATAGAATTGCATTCACCTTTTGAGACCAGTATGTTCAACAATTGACATATGGGAAGGCGGATGTATTATTGTGGTGGTTGACAAATGAAAATAACGTCTAGAAGTTTTTTTTTACACAAATGTGTTATTATATAAATAATCATTAAACATATACATAGAGTTTGATAACTATATGTAGACAAAAAAAAACTTAATTCTCCTTTTCTTCTACATGTATAAAGTACTGATAATTTCATTTGCTTTGACCATTTTGATTTTAAAACTGTGTTACAAACCTTTTAATTTTAATTGAAGTTCCAAATATCATGGATCTTTCTTTCATAGACAGAATTTATATATCAAAGGTCTCATGAGTTATGAAATTAATAGAGGTCTTTGTGATGTGGTTGGTAGTACTCTGTGCTGACTGGGTGGGTATTCTTGGGGGGGGGGCTTGGATCCATCCTGGGTCAGTGGGTTGTGGGGGCATTCGCTGAGATACAAATAGAGAAGCTACATAAGCAATGATCTAAGCATCCCTTTGAATGGTTGAAGGAAGTGGTCCAGAATTTCTAACTAGCAACAGAGATGAAATCGAATAATTATATGTGAACATGATGTCACTTGAACAGTCAGTGGTAAATGAAATGCAACATGAACAAGAAGAACTCTTCGCTACTTAATACCTATGGAACAGTGTCAATTCTGGACATATATAGCATATCCTATTTGGTGAGCTTTGGAAGAGGAGAAATATGTGTTTTGGTGGACGTCCTTATGACTTCTGGGCTTGGGGTGTCCTGGGGCTCCCTTTAGGGCTGTCTTTATCCTGTTAGTATGGGCCTGGGTGCTTTGACTCATATTACAACTCCAATTAAAGTTACTATTCAGCCTGACAATATAGTTTAATTATTATATCATAACACTAGTCATTTCAATTTTATTCTTATTCTGCCGTGTAATTAAATAAAGTTAGTTTATACATTTAAAACTAATGGATAGATTCTTCTCTAAACTTCCTGTCATTAATTAAGGTATTATTACTATTAATATCATGTTGATGTCAATTCTTCTAATAAGAAAGCAAACACAGGCATCGGAATAAAATTATATAAAACAGTTTGAATGTAGACTATAGATATATTTGCCACCCACCATATATTGTTCTCTTCATGTATCATTAACTTGTTTCTAAACGCATTTGAATGTAATAAAAGGAAAGAATATATAATCAAGCAAGAATCTGATCAATGCATAGCAAATGAATCACAAAAAGTTAGTGTCTTGTGATTCTGATATATCCAGCTCAGATTGAACAGTTTCCTTTTAACCATATAATTTCTGTTAAAACTACAATGATCATGATATAATTAACTATATCCACTTATTGATTTAAGATAATGTTTATTTATTTATGAGAGTGCATTGTTATCATTCATAAATCATTATTTATTTTAAGAACAGTAGCACATGCTTGATTCAGTTTTTTTTTCATTGTTTTAATGTGGTTTAGTGGGTGAGTGGTTTGGATGATTTACTCCTCCAACCAGGAATGTTGTATTCCATGACTAATGATTTAAACAATTTCGATTTTAGATATTTAATGTTAGCATTAACCTTTTTATCCACAGCAATATTCCACTGTAATTTGCTTTATTCTTTATGTGACAAGCCATTGACTTCTATGTTTAAAGCCTTTTTCTCCTTCTTGTATGTCTACATATAATTGTTTATTACTAAATATTAATGGTTTAAACAGTTCCTTGAAAAGAAGCAGTTTAAATAAATATCTGAATTTAAATAAAGCTCATATAATATTTCTGCAAGAAATGCATATAATCAAAAAATATATAAATAGAATACTGTTCAAAGATTGCAATATATTAGCTGGTTTATATTTTAAGCCAAAAATGAGAGGCACAATGATCCTTTGGAGACGCTCTATAGCTGAACCTAAAGTTATACATACGTTCACTGATAAAGATGGTATGCTGGCACTGATAACTGTTGAAATGAATAAGCAATACTTTACATTAGTAAATGCATACTGGATTCCTGGAATTGGTATGAAAAACAGTTAAAAATGTCACTAGATACTATAACCGTACATCTTAACGGTGAACTCATTTTTGCAGATTTTAATTGTGTATTATCAGAAGCAGATACTACTAACAGACAAACCATAACCATCATCTGCAGCAAAACATTTAAAAATTGTTATTAATGACTTAAAATTATGTGACATATATGAATTGAAATGTATCAGTTCATTACATTTTACACATTATTCATTTCACTTTGCTACCCAAACAACTACTGACAAAGTGTTTACCTCTAATAGTCTATATTCTAAAATTGAAGATGTACTAATAACTTTTTGCCCGTTGTCTGATCACAATGCTATTTTATTTACTATTACCTTACAAACTGATAATCTAATCAGTACTCTAAGAATTGCAGCTTATATTATCCAGTTAAAAGACTTTAAGGAATGGTTTAAAAATGAATTAAATTAATTTATAGAACTAAATGATAATGGTGAAGTTTCAGACATTCTACTTTGGGACTCCTTAAAGGCCTATTTATATGGAAGCATTAAAAGTTGGTATCTCAACAAAAGAAAGGAATGGGACAAATAATTGAAAACTTTACAATCTAAAATATATTTCATTTCAAAGTAAATGTAAAACCAAATGACAAAACTATAAATCTTAAATTAAAATTGCTAAATCAAAAACTATTTAGATACTATACAACATATAATCTCAATACAACTAGAAAAATGGAAAATTTACTCCTATTTAATTAATCCCAAAAGCCTATAAAAATTAGCTATAACATCCAAAACAAATATCAACTATATTAAAGAAATAAACATAAATTAGGGTGAGTTAGAGACATGACTCATTTAAAGGATATATTGGAATGGTTTAGATGTCACTATGAAAATATCAATAACACTTCCTTCAACAATTTTAGACAATATCACTACCACAAATATTTTTTTGAAAAACAATATACAGCACAAATTAACTAATGCACAAAAAATAGGGTCCCTATCACTTCATCAAAAATGCATTCTATCAAATGCGTTTTCACTGAATTGAAAATAGCAAACAGGCAAAATAGCAAAGTGGCTTTTCAGCAAATTCTTTCCCTGGGAAAGAAGTCACTTAGCCGCTTCATTAGTTTGCCGTGTTTTGCACTGTAGTGCAGTCTTGGAGTGGAGTCTTAGAGATTCCCTTATCCAGTATGGCTCCCAAACGTAAATGTGCAATAGTTACTGACCTTAGGGTTAATGTGCAGGTTAAGGTAAGTGCATATATAGTAATGCATTTAGCGTACACCTTAGGGTAAGAAGTAGGGTTTAATTAATTGTATATATGTTTACTTTTTTGGGGGGTTAGAAGTAGGGTTAAGTTAGGTGGATATATGTTTTAAACTGTTTACTTTTTTATTTTGGGTTAGAAGTAGAGTTAATGTAGGTGTGTATGTGTTTTAACTGTTTACATTTTTCTTGTTGGAGCATCGCTGTTCTGAGCTGTTGATATTTTCAGCTTTCAGTGAAATAGGGTCAATCAATAATTGTTCACTGTTTTCAGCATTCAATGATCTGATATAGACCCAAAAATAGTATTGATAAACCCTTCTTATTAAAAGAATTAAAAGATCCAATTAAAAATATCAAGACAAATAAGGATCCAGGCCTTGATGAGTTAATCCCAGATGTATATAAACTTATTCCAGATAATATTATAAAGCTTTCACAGAACATATTTGAAACAGTTAAAACTTCTCTGGTTATTCCCCCTTCCTGGTATTATACCCTTGTTTCTCCCATTCTTAGAAAAGATAAAGACAGAAAGCTTTGTTCCTCTTATAGACCTATATCATTGCTTAATGTTGATTATAAATTGTTTATGTCGATTCCTGCAAGAATATTAAATCATATAATGCCAAAATTAATTAATGAGGATAAGACAGATTTTATTTTAAGTAGAAAAGTTCATGAAATATAATTAGATTAAACACATTAATTGACTTAGCCAACACAAAGAAAAAAGAACTAACAATAAGTCTAGATTTAAACAGAGCATTTGATTCTATTAGCTGGTCATATTTATTTAAAGTACTTAGAGAATATAGCTTTTCTGAATTATTTATAAATCTTAACACAAATTTATATAATAATTCTTTTTTGTTTAAATCCTTTAAAGTCTTAATGGGTACAAAACAAGGTTGTCCGTTACCCCCTTATTATTTGTTATAGCTATTCAACCCTTTGCAAATTTTATTTAATCAAATAATAAAATCAAAGGATTTTTAATTGATGGGGAGTTTAGTTGTAAAATTCAATTATTTGTAGATGATATTTTAATAAGTGCAGGAGATATATAATTTCTTTTTTTATCACAAATGATTACATCCCTAAATTATTTTGAGAAGATTTCAGGCTTAAACTTTAATAGCAGTAAAACAAAAACATTACTAATAAATAAAGCAATCACTATTTTTCTAAATTGCTTCACCTGATTCAATTGGAATAATAGATTAATTATCTTGAAATTACTGTCCTGTCTTCAATAAAAGATACAATTCAGATTAATTATACAAATCTAATAAATATAGTCAAGACTTTAATAGAGGATTGGAATAAATCCTATTTTTACAATGGAAGACAGGCTTACTTTGATAAATATGATTATACTACCAAAAATGTTATTCTACATGCAATCATTAATATTTCTTTCTATAACGAAAATTCTTAATAGGTTAAGTACAATCTTTCTTAAATTTTTATGGTATCCTAATAAACTGAGAATATCTGTTGATTGGCATTCTAAAAGTTGGGAAGATGGTAGGGTAGCTTTCCCAACTATTGAATTATATGCAAAATCCACTATTATAAATATATATGATATCGTTATGGTTAAATTATTCTTACCATTCTGCTTGGAAATCTATACATGAGTGATTAATTCAAAATAATAGGTACAACCTAATTCCACAAAATTTATTTGGAGTTAATACATTTTATTGGATTTCAAAACATCACTTCACAAATGATAAAAAATAGTATCACCTATTCCTTTAGTAGATTATGTCATTTGTATATTTAAGACCTTTATAGATACCAATTATATACTTAAGGACTTACTTTTCATATTATTTCCTATACCTAACACTAAGGGCTGCTTGGAAACATTTAATACAAATAAAATGCTAGAATTTCAAGAAATTAATTTATTATTTTGGTATCTGTTCTTAAATGGAAATAAATTGCATACTACTAAATTTCTTCTTTCAAAATATTCCTATCAAAAGATAAATATTCATAGTTGCATAGCATATGCAAATGATAAAATTAAAATCATAATGAATTATCAAGAAAAAAAAATCTTGAAAATCTTGGATTTCTTGATCATTGTTAATTATACTCCATTTCACAATAAATCCTATATATCAGTACTTTATAGGATTATAAGACTGAATTTGCAAATTTAAATTCTTCTTTTTGGAAATACTCTACAAAGATAAAGGGAACTGAATTATCTATGAATGAAAATAAATTGATTTTAAAGTCAAGTTGGAAAACAGCATCTTCTCTTTATTGGAGAATTCATAGTTGGAAATTTATTTGTAGAATCTTTTTAACCCCTAACAAAATTGAACTGATTTATAAAATGAAGAAAATTAAACATTGGAGATGTAACTGTGAATCCGATACAGAATGGATTCATATGATATTAAAATGTAAACTGGTTGCATCCTTTTAGAATGAATTTAAAATATTCTCCCAGGCATTTTGGACAGATAAATGTTATATATCTGATTCACTTATTTTGTTCAGTGCTCCAGTGCCAGATGTTGTCTCTAGATCATCACAACTGCCTCTCCTTTGGTCGTTAGCTATAAAAATAGTTACTAAAAACTAGAAGTGTAAAACTCCTTTATCTTTTAATAATTTCATTATCTTAGCTAAAAGTGTATGTATGAAAGAACTCTCAACCTTAAAAATAAGGACATTTAATGTTACTCAGAAAAAATACTGTTAAAAACTATGTAATTTATTAGAAAAATATTAATGGTTTGTTTATTATCCTATTATTGTGGACATATGTAAATAGTTTTTTTGTTGCTTTATTTTCTGTACTTGAATTGTATACTTTTAAGTTTATAAAATCAATAAAAATTATTAAAAAAAAAAGAATAAGGCATGGCATGTTGTGTTTTTACTCACTGAATAATTAGTAGAGAACGAATGTCTGGTCACATCTTTCTTAAGATTTAATAGCTCTAAAATAAAACAGGTTTTAATCAGTTGGAAATCTTCCTCTCCTCTGAATGAACTTTCACCCTATCTTTAACTTTCTTCTACTGGCTGATAAGTTTATATTTGTTTTGAGTGTGAAACTATCTGCCAGCCTTTACAAATGTCATTCTGTCAGCACATAATAAACTATTCCCTGTCAGAAGCATCTGAGGGCTCAGGTGTCCATGGCTTACCAGAGATATTAAAGCCAAAGTTAGAAGAACGGTGTGAAAATGTGGAAAGGATACAATTATTTCTTCACTCCTGTTTTAAAATTAGAATAAATTTTGGTTAGAATTCCCATGTGGCAACAAAGACGTAATTGGCTCTCACAGTGAGCACATTTCTCTGGAGTACTAATGTACACTAAGTTGCTGTATAATCAGAAAAAGCTATGACAATATCTATTTCTTTCAAAATATTTGAAAAAATAAATCAATCAATCTCAGTTTCCAAGTAACTTTAAAATATTCCCCCATCATCCCCATTTTTATTTGATAACATTGCAATACTTTTTACATATTTAACATATCTACCAATTTTCATTTTCATTGCCATAACATCACATTAATATCATCCAAAATTACAATATCCATATTAACACCTACATTTTCCCAAATAGTTATCTTTTTTCCTCAACCTCAGCATAAACAAGTATAAGTGTGCACATCTAACTGTCCATCCCTTAATCTTGCAATGAACAATTGTCATACTTGTCTTGGCTCTCCCACTATTACAAATAAAAAATTAATTTAAAATATACCAGTAACTAAAATGAAATATTACCCCTTAACATCTAACCTTACCCATACTCTGTATCATATCATATTGTACTTTTCACTCCACAGTTTATTAAATTTATCCTTCTTTCTCACACATAAATATCCTATGTCTAGTAAAAAAATCATAACTAAAAAATGTACCAGTCAAGTACAACAGATCTTTTTACTTCATTTTTAATGCTGTTAACATTAACCAATAAAAAATGTCCCCTTTTTGTATCTTTTCTGCATCTTTTCTCGCTTTTCTTTTCCTATATCTAATTCTGTCTCCTATAACCATTTCTTCACCAAAAGTATTTTCACTCTTCAGGAAAAAAAAGGAAATCTGCTTTCTTCCTCCACATGAACCTTGCCATCTTCCTGTTGTGTTGCACGTAATGCCTGCAAAAATCTATCTCAGAAACTTTTCCAGCACACACTTCATAACCTTCGGACATTGCAAATAGGGTCAGAGGCCCTGCCTTTAATGAGAGCAATACCACTCAAATAAAAAGGATTTTATTTCAATGAATTACACTAGGGAATTATTCTTCAGAAAGAGCTTTGACAAAAGTTGATAACCATACTTTGGATTTTAAAGTTTTACAGACTGCAGCAGGCCAGAATCCTAATCCAGATCACCAACCCTAGAAGCTGAACATGTATTTCCCTTGTTGACTCTATAGTTAGCATGCAGATACCACACTCACCAGACTGGTCAAGAACAAGCCTGCCAGGATTCATGATATCACAATGGCCCTAAGTTCCCTTAAATCAGACAAGTATGACTAAGACCTAGTGGTGGCTCATGTGGAAGTAAATAACCTGAGGTGCTCCACCCATATGGACATGGTGAGAGATAGAAGAGAACTTACTATATCTGCATTACAGGCAAGAAAGACACTGATCTTCAGTAGTATCTTTCCTTCACCAAAAATGATGCCTAGATACGTAGACAAGATAATTGGCTTTAATGAGTGGCTAAGTAGTTGTTTCATTTTAAGGAAGTTCAGTATGTGTCTGCCTGGAATTAGATGTTATTTAAGACTTCCTGTTTCACCAGGGATGGCTTACACTTCTCATACCAGGACTTTCACATACTGGATAAAGACTTTGCTGCTCCTATAGTGCATTTTTAGTCAGACTCTCCCTACTGAACATTTGTACATATAAAATCAAACCCAAATTCAAACAACATCATGGTGGCACTATTCAATGTTAAGAGTCTAAACAGAAAGATGCCAAAACTTAAGGCCCTCCTGCAACTCAAACACATTCATGTCCATGTTGCTGCTGAGACATGGCTTCAAAGCAATGACAGCACTCCTTCTATACCAGAGTTAGCAGCTATAATGCCTTCAGGCCCTTGAATAACTGTGGGGAGTATTTACATTTCTCAGAAATACCATCCCTCCAGATGAAATTACCTACAACCCTAACATTTGAGCTGGAGATCAAAATTACACTTCACAAATCTAACTATTATTTCATTGCTAACTACAGATGCACATCAATGTCCCACAGTAACCACTGAAATTACCTTAGTACCAATGCAGGATTATATATCAAACCAAAGAACTCCTTGCTAGAGGACTTCAGTTACCCTATCACCTCTAAAAATGGATATGCTCAATATGTTCTAGACATAACTTATACCAATGCATTGGGGCAAATTGTAAAACTACCCACTAGAGGCTTTAAACTGCCCGATATGGACCTTACCAACCTAGCCTCCACTTCTACTCCACCACAAATCTCCTTAGTCACTTGCTGTCTTACATTCACATCTAACTCTTAGAGTGATCCAACAGTTAGCCACTACTATCCAGAGTTTATAAGACAAAAGGAGAAACAGAAATAGGTTGCCATGTCTTTCTTCCATATTCTATATGCATATGCACTCACACGTGTTGGAAATTTAGATCCCCAATCCATCTTGCTGCATGTCTTTAAAATATGGAAGGAAGCCATAGCACCCTGAATAACTCCATATCTCCTCATCTGTGGTTAAATCTGACCACAAATCACTTACTTTCCCTGTCAGGCGTAATAGTACCTCCCCATAAAAAAAGAAACCATCATTAGGGACTTCTCTTTCTCCAAACCAAACTTGCTTTAGCTTGTAAAAGACCTATGCAAAATTTGAATTTATATCAGATAATCAAAGTTTCAGAACATCAAACACCATATGGTCGACCCCATATGATCAAAGTTCTGAAACATCGAATATCCAATAAAAAAAAAAAAAAAAAAGAAAAAAACAAAAGTAACTGCTTTTAGCAGGGGGGCAAGCCCCCCTTAGACCCCTACCCCCGCTACTTAAATATACCAACTTCGAGATTGCACTTTAATGGAACATAGCGTGGAAATGGAAGATTTCTCTTTGCTATGCTGTAGCGTGATCTTGGAGATGGTATAGTTAAGTAGCGGCAGGTGTGAGGGCAGCCCCCCATGTGGGGGGGTGCAGGGGTGTTTGCCCCCCTGCTTAAACCCTTTTACTTTTCTTTTTTTTCTTTTTTTTTTTTAATCGTTCGACGTTCTGCAATTTCAATCACTAGTGGCTGATGTTTAGTGATTTGAAGTTGTGGAACTTCAACAATTTAATATAGACCCCAAAAATTCACAATCCCCTGCAGGTAGATCCATCTGAGGGACATGCCACGTTCTGCTATAGTTTTTACCAGCATCTGAGCAGCTGCATAGAAAAGTCTGTATCCATGCATCCTAAATATAAAGGTAAATTCGGGAAGAAACTTGTATAACAAAAGAAGGAAAATAATGAAATCCCCATCCCTTACCTCAAGACCACATTGAAATGTAAAGCAGAGTAGAAACTTAAGGTTGCTACAGATATCAAGTTAAACTGCAACTCTTTCTTCAGTTATGTCACAAGATTAAAAAATAATGCCCAGCAATGTACTAAACTCATCCATAATAATAAAAGCATATTCCACTCCAAGGATGTTGCCAATATTAGCATATAAATTTAATATTAACTTTATCCCACCTACAAACATTATTATGCCCACTATCCCTGAAAATTTTGCTTTCCCTAGCATTGGAACAAGTTATAGAATCCCAGTCAAAGGCTAAAAATAATGTTTTTGTTGTTTTTTTTTTTTTTTTGTGGGGGGGAACCAGATAGCATACGAGGTGGCATACTCATCATCCAACTATCTACTGTCTGAGCCTATACTCAAACTGTTCATCCCCAGTACTTGTCTCTGATGCAGTCACTGTGTCTCCAGTACATAAGAATGGTCCCTCACCAGACCCAGGTAATTACAGGCCCATCAGCTTCACCAGCCTTATATGTAAATCCATGGAACATATCATAGCAGAACTCATTTATAGAAATATAGGCAATTTAACTGATCTAGACCCTACACAGTTTTATTTTATTTTTCATTTTATTTTGCTTCTATTTACCGGTTTTGTCTGACTGGGTTTAGTCAAAACCCCCTTTACGACAGTGGCCCTTGCAGGAAAGCACCAACATTACAAACATTTTTAAACAGACATTCGTTGATATCGATGAACAGACATTAAGTAATATACATTAACAATTACACATTTGTTTGCTAATGAGATTACATTTAGACAGAATAAAGGTAAACTATTACAGTGTGAAAGATACTTATGCATTAATAGATCTTGAACATTGAACAATTGAAGAGGTGTATTAGTGGTTTGTCAAATAGATAATAAATCATGTGATTAGTGGTTAGGAATTCAAAGAAATGCAGGTGAGGGAAGGAACTAGATAGGGCGGAAAATTTTAATATTGTACTTAAGAGGTGATGCATAAAGCAGGTTTATTGATAATTATATATTTGGCTATCATAAGGGTTATATTAGAAGTACAGAGGTGGGGGTGAGCAGTGTCACAAAATTATGTATATGGCTGGGAGATGCTAGTAAAACTATTCAGGTATTGGTGAATATAACTTATGTGGCATTTATACTGCAGATATACAGGAGCATATCTATTTATCTGATAAGTGAAGCTTTAGATGTGCTTTAAATGAGTTTGCATTCAAAATGGATTTCAGTGGTAGCGGGATGTGGTTCCATAGTTTAGCTGTACTAGTTATATCATGAGTCACCTGCAGTATTAGATGATTTGGCTATAGTGATTAGTGATTTTTCTCTAGCATATAAAATTCTATGGGGGAGTAATGTATTAAGTTGTAAAGGGCCGGGCAATTTTCTGTCTTATTCAGAAGTCTGAATATTGTACTTAGCTGAGAAAGAGCTAGGAGATGGGGTAGTTCTAACCAATTTAATTCTCTGAGCGCTAGGCAATGGCTTGTTTTATTATTATAGCTTACTGCAGATTTGGTTATTTTATTACATAATTGCTTGAGTGTAGACATTTGTGAAACATGAAGGTTAGTGAAGATTGGGGCAGCATATAGGAAAGATGGCAGTAAGAAAGTAGAGGTTATATGTATTCTGGCTATATCAGTAAGGTAGGTTTTTACTCTGTTTAACGTACATAGTTTTTCATGAGTTTTTTTAACCATGTGTGATACATGGTAGCCAAATTTCAACTGGTCATCTATGATTTCATCCAATAAATGTGTGTGGTTTACTTGTTATATCATGATATCGCTGGCAGATATGATAGTGAGTACTGTTGTTTTGGAAGAGATGTGTTTTATGGTAAAGAGCAATAATGTTTTTTTTTTTGAGGGTTTAGTAGCAGTTATGAATTGTTTAGACATGTTTTAGTCAATAAGAAGGATTATTGTTTAAGGTCTTGAAGTTCAGACAGAGAAGTTTAGCAGAGCAGACTAGGGTCAGGTTATCAGCGTATTCTACTAGGGTAGTATTTTTGTAGCAGTGAAGAGGTCATTAATGAATATTCTGAAAAGTATAGGGCCTGGTACAGATGCTTGTGGGACATCAATAGTTACTGGCAAGAAGGGTGAGAAATCATTTTTCCATTTACCTGCTTGTGCTCTGAGAGGTAGCTATGGAACCATCACAATGAAGAGTCCGTAAGCACTAATGATAAGTGTTTATGTAAGAGTTTTCTGGAGGAAAACTGTTTCAAAAGCTTTTGGCAAGTCTGGGAAGATTAATTAACTAAGCTTCAGGCATTTCTATGGGTGTTGACAGTATTAACAAAATTCGGCAAAGCAGTAGTTGTGTTGATGAGGACAGAAGCCATGCTGGGTTGAAGACAGAAGCTGGTTATCTACTAGATAGTTGAGAAGTTGCATATGAATACTTTTTTTTAATATTTTTGATAGGGGCGATAAGATGGGAATTAGCCCATAGTCTGAAATATCTACACTGATTCCATGCTTGTTCAGTGGAATAATGAAAGTTTTTTTCCATAACAAGGGGACTTTATTTTTAGTTATGGATCAATTTATCAGAAGTGATATTGGGTATGCAATAGCATCAGCTGCTGTTTTAAGATATTCAGCAGGCAGATTGTCAGGGGAAGTTGTAGCAGGTTTTACTTTTTTGTAGTATTTTTGGTGGCACCTGTGGAAACTGATTAGAAGGAAAAGCTTTGAGCGAGGTTATTTGATTTAGCAGGTACATCAAGAGCTTGATTAGTCACCTGATTGCTTAATGACTGTACAGTCTCTATACATAGTTATCAAACTAGTTGGCTATGGTATCATTTTATTTCTGTGTATTTGATGTTGGCTGTGGTGCTTGTCCTGGGTTTAACAGTTTATTGATGAAGGCCCAGAACACTTTTGGATTATTAATGTGCATGTTTTGATTAGTTGAGTAACAGATTCTCTTATCTTAGGTGATAAGTTATTTTGTTGAGTATCTTAGTTGTCTATATGCTAGTAAAGTGAAAACTGTTTTATTTTTTTGTCCAGACATTCCATGCTGTGTCCCTTTATTTCATAAGTTCTTTAAGTTGTTACAGATAGCCATAGGCCAGGGTTGGCTTTGGCTCTTTGTATTCTGATGGGGGCTACAGTGTTTAAAACACCTAGGAAGATTTTATTGAACTCAGAGACAGCATCATCTATGGGAAGAGTCTTTCATGACTTCCAGATAAAGAGATGTAGTGTATTAATGAAAAGTAGCAAGTTTTCTTACCAGGACGTAATGATGTATTTTGGGACTGTTGCTTTGTTACCTTATGGTGTAGACTGGTAAGTGATCACTTAGGCTGCCTTGACAGACTTCCATGGGATGATGTTTTGTTTACAGAGGATGTTAGGATCCAGCTCAGAGTTGATTGCCTAGCTGTAGCTTTCTTGTAATTGTGAGTTGGGTGAATCTGTTGAGATGTATATTATTTGCTGTATTTATTGTATGGTTAGCCACTCTGTATTAACATCATCCAATATCAGGGTTTCATAAGAGATTCTTGAGAAGGCCTGGCACAGAATATCTTCCAGTGTTTTAACATTTTTGCTTGGTGGTATGTATATAACCATGACTGCAATTGTCTTGTCAGTGTTTAGTTTTAGCTAGCATGGTTAGTAGGATTTTGGAGTTTAGAGAAAGCTGGCTGGGTGTGTGCGAAAAGAGAGATATCTTTTGTGTTTTGTAGAAAATAGCTATCTTTTTTCTTGGTTCTGTCTAATCTGATAATGTTATATTCTGGAGGGGCAAATTCTTTATTTTTGGTTTTCTGGCAGAGGCAGGTTTCATCAGCAGGTAAGATGTCTGGAGAGTGTACTGCTATCCAAGTATGCCACCAGTTTGGTTTTGAGAAGGGCAGGTCCTTTCTCCTGAACCTTGTAAACTTCTTTTTAAAGCTCACAGAGGTGTGGACAGTGATCAATCTGCACATGCTGCTTGGTGGTATTATTAAGTGAAAAAAGTAATGCTAGATTTAATAATATCACATACACAGCTCATCTCTACACTTTCTTAGGCCTCTCATATCCTCACCAATCTTATTAAATCAGGCATATCTAAACTTGATGCCTGCTGCAAAAAAAAAATAGTAAAGTTTGCCACCAATAGCCCACATCAAACAAACCACTGCACAACCCTTAAACAACTCAACTGGCTTGAGCTACCCCATCTTCTCCTTTATAAACCAACTTATACTAACTCATAAGCTTTTCTACTACCCTGATAAAACTCCTGCATTACAAAACCTAATACAGCCTTACTCCAGTACTAGGGTCCTATGCTCTAACAATAAGCCTCTCCTACAAGTCACGAAAACCAACAATACTGCTGGCGCCTCTCTCTATTCAAATTTTATAGCCAAAAAATGGAACTCTCTATCCAGTAACATATCAGCCACTATCTCCTTAGCTCAATTTAAGAAAGCCCTAAAAACACACCTCCAAGCTAATTGGATCTGCAGCTGTGACTCCCCAGGCTAGTCTAACTCCATCTCCCTCTTGCTCACACAGAGTAAACACTCCTACCTTATTGTCAGAAAGTGGACTTCTCTTTATCTTTATCTTGTAAGTCTCATTCCTCATATTGCCCTCTTCTTCAAAAGTTATTGCCTCTTCTAAGCTTAGACACTTGGTGTATACTTTATACTATTATAATACTATATCTTTGTACCTGTATAATGCACCATTTTTTCAATCCTACTCATAGCTGGTGTACAGTTTAAGGTTTTTATTATCCTAGTTTTTATTTGATGCAATTTGTATAGTGTTTTCTTCTGTCATCCTAGTTTTATGTGATGTAAGTTGTACAGAGTTAATCTTCTGCACCTGTGAAATTGAATTTTATTAAGGTATGTTATATGTGGAGCTTTTCTCCCTGGGAATCCACTGAAAAAGGACTTGTGTCCAGTCATACTTTCCTGGTAACCAAATGTAAAATAAATAAATAAAATAATATAAAACCTTACATTGCCCATTGAATCGTAAACTGGGTATCCAACAGATCCCAGTTAATAAAAACTGCTAGTGCCCTCTCTGACTGTAAAATTGTAACTAGTGGGGTACCACAGGGATCAGTGCTAGCCCCTCTCCTAGTTATCATTTATTTTGCAGATATCCAAGCCAATGCCCTTGAAGTGTGATTGACCAAGTTTCCAAATGACTGCAAGCAAGACACTTTTATCCATTCATCCACTGATACTAAATGGTTCCAAAAAGGGCTGGAATATGCACAGGTGGGGTTACTTAAAATGGTCTCAAGTTAAACACAAAAAAAAAAAATGCAGCACAGTAGCATTCCGCAAAAAATGTGTTCCAATCTCAAATGTTATTAGTGGTACTTCTCTTCAAATAGGTATGGTCATAAGAGACCTGAGTACTTATGTGGAGAACTCTCTTATCCATTCATCATGTTCCCACTATAGTCAAAAAATCCTTCTATCTGGTCCAGTAAATTTCCAAGGGACTATATTCAAGATCCAAAGAAATCATATAACCACTGTACTCTTCCCTTATCAGACCCATCATTGAATACAGTGCCGTCTTTGGTATGTACAAATCCAAGCATATCATTCAGCTACACAGGCCCCAATGATTTTTAATAAATGAATAAATAAGATTCCTCATTCAACAACCTGTGGAATAAGATACCATTACAGGTCAGGGAAATTATGACTTTATCAGCTCTGAAGGCTACTTTTGATAATTGGAATGAGCAAATAAATTTACACCAGAGTTATTGTGTACAGCCATTCAGGTGCTAGGCATTTTTAAGTACTCATAAAGGGTGGAAGAATTTGTAACTGTGTCAACTTAAAGCTATATATGACTAGGCCTCTTATGGTTTCTGTGATTGCTTGCCTAGTTTAGTTACTATTTTACTACATTTCTATGTATGACATAAATCTTTCCAATAAAGAAAAAGTCTCAAATGTCAGCTCACAAAAATGCTCATTCCCTAAATGTATTAGTAGAATGGACATCAACTGTTTCTAAACATGATGGCTCCAGTGGCTTATCCCATGTATCATACCGCTTGACAGAATTATCTTTTTCAGTCTTTATCCATCCCAATTAGATGCTGTCTTACAGCAAAATATTGCACCAATTTGCTTTCCTTCTTAGCAACTACCACAATATAATATTTCACAAGGACTTATTGGTTACCATACAGTGTTACAGCAGTTATGTCACCATGTTGAACTGCGTAACCGCCAGCTTTCTTGTATGTAAACACCACCTCCTCCTCTTCTTGTGAAAAAGGATCACCAACCTCAATGGGAAACTGCAAGCACCGTTCAACAGCTTCATACCAGGACAATGTCAGCTCATCACCCAACTCTTTCTTGATCAGCATTTTTATTGAACTGTCATCTAAACCACTATCAGTCAGACACAAAACCATTGGGTTTTCATTAACATCATTGCTTCACTGCAAATTATCTGCTTTACCACCATCAGCTGCCATATCAGTTGTAATGTCCACCAATATTCTAGAAAATCATTCATCCCCTTCCATATCTCAACAGGAAATTACTGTGCACATCTGCCTGTCAAAAAGAGTGGGGATACTTTCTTTACCTTACTAATACCATCCTTTCAAATCAAGACATCGGATTGCATTATACAAATTTTCCATTCTACAACACTAACACATATTCTAACACGTTTTTTTACTGTGTACACTTTAAATCATTATTTTAATGCATATTTAATAACACTCTTATATTCCTGATTTTTGTTATAGAGAAGCTTAGAACACATTCTTCTCTGCAGAACACATAATACTATGCCAACAATTTTGTTTAATCTATCCATTACTTGCTTATCAACATTTTCATAAAATCCATAAACTATATTTTCTTCTCTTAAATCTTGAAGCTCATCTGTGCTTAGAGCCCTTTCCAGTTTCTCTGAAAACATATACCAATTACACAAAAAAATGAAATAGTGTTTCTTCTACTTCCCACCCATTAAATAAATACATCTTCCTTTTCCTTGCATTTCATCTCTCCTTTTATTGATATCCCTTTATGAGATAGTCTCCACAAAAATCCCCATAGCTCTATATCACTTTGAAACCTTTTCTTTCCATTACTGATACTCACTTTCAAACTGGCAACTATTGTATTTCAACCTTCAATAAAATAAAAATTCTTTAAACTATATTCATATAATGTCTTCCTATGTCCATGACATTCTTGTATTTCTTCTTTCCACATTGCATATTTCCTTTTATAGTCATGCTGAATTTCTTCCATCTCCAGTTTTTAACACTTCCTCCTTTTAATATCTATTACAATTGCTTCATTATTTAATTTAATTTTGAAATAATCCCTTCCTTCATAAATATGCACAATTTTCCTTAATTGTAACAAACACAAAAATAAAATGTGTTGGATCACTCCTAAACCCTCTGTTCACTTTCATACAATATAAGTCTTCTGACTGGGTTTAGTCTTGATCCTCTAACTTCTAACCTCTCCAGAATAGGATACATAGCAAAACTGATTTATCAAATAAACTTTATTTTCAATGCCTTGATAGTCCTTCCATCTTCTTATCATATTACTTAATTCAAACAATGTTTTCTTCCATTCTTCAACTACCTCTTCTGTTCTCCAAACAAAATTCCCAAAACCTTAACGCTCTCATTTCTGTAATTGCTTCTCTTCTCTTTATATTCTTTGTTTTCTCAGAAATGTCACAATCCTCTTTATCAAAATAAACACTGTCAGTTAAAGTATGTTTTAAACACTCATTAATGCAGGAAGGGGTTGCATTGAGGTGATGGTGTTGTGGGGGGGGGGTGTAAGGTTTGAGATGACACTTTAGACATTCTTTGCAAAATCCTCTGCAGTTTCTTCAGCTAATGCTTAAGGGAAGGGCTTTAGCTGTGTGTTTGTATTAAGGTCAAATATGTGAAGCATGCTGCTTTAGAAGGTCCTGGAGCTGGTTTCACTGGAGGAGTAAAAGAATCTGAAGTAGAATCTTTTTTACATTATTTTTCTATCTATATGGAGAATGATGGTAAAATGGCTGGCAGGAAAAAAGGATTGACAGAATAAGAAGTTTGTCAACAATGGGATTAGATGAAATAAGAAAGAATTTGATGTATTAAGACAGAACGGAAGACAGGAAAATTATTCTATGAAGCAGCAATAGAGAGGCTTTATATAATCAAACGATAGGGCTGATTGTTATCAAAACACTTAAGAAATAAAAATATTAAGGGTATATAAATACATACGTTTAAATTTTTTATGCAGACTGTCATATAAAAATTTCCCATAAAGCTGGAAATTAAATACAAAAGTAGGGGTTTTAGAGGAAGTGTTGACCCGTTTGTTCTTGACATGTAAAAGTACCAATTTGAAGGAAAAAATGCAGCATGTTTTAAATGTTTATGGGTAATTAAAGGTAGATGGGGAAACTTTAAAAATGAACATAAATATATTGTATCTATGTGCATATATAAAACACAAGTGGGGACATTTGTAGTGTAGAAAGCAAAGAATGTTATGATGTCAGAGCTTGTGTACATAAACAGATTTGTTGTGCTAGGAAATGACAAAATGATACAAAGATCATTTAGAAAAGTATAAAATAAAGGGAGGTGATTCCAGGAAAGCATGTCAATCTTCATAGGTTTGACTGAAATGCATTGGACTCTGTGATGAAGATGTTATTTAAATGTTGACTTTAATAAAATCCCACCTATTCTTTTCGATAACTGCATTGTTATCTTTAACATCCTGCTAGAGGCAGATGGGACTTCAAATTAACATCTCATCTAAAAGCCAGCATCCCAGGAAATCAGCACCCTTTAATGTTGTACTGCATTCTCAATACTGGTACAGAAATCCGAATACTAGTTAGGAATATATAACCCACAATTTTCTAATCCTTCTTTTATTAAAGGTGAGTGTGCAGACCATTGATGTACCTGTTTATATCTCTTCCAGTGAAACCTTTAGAGCAATATAAAGGCAGAAAACAGAATTATGTTCCAGTCTTATGCTGTTTAGCAGTTTAATCAGATTTCAGGATTCATTAGGACATAAGCAATATATAATTTTATGTGCATTCATTTCCCAGTCCCATGAATTGGTTCAGCCAGATTGTAGTAATAGATGCCTATGGGACAACCAGGACCCACAGCCAGCCATGATAATCTTTTGGTGAAATGGTGCTCAGGAATGCAATACTGTTGGTGCATAGTGATCCAAGTGGATCTAGAGTCAAATCCAAAATAATGTCAGAAGAAGGTGGTCACCAGGTGAATCAATGATTTCACAAAAAGAATGTCTAGAGTCCTAAAGCCTTTCCATTACATTGGCAACAAATATCAAACTGAGAGTTTTGGCTTAGGTTATAATCGTACACTTCTATTACTAAGTTTCAACTCTAGAATCAGATCTAGCATCTGCCCAATTAATACAATCAATCTTGCAAATGAAAATATAAAACCTACAAAAATGGTTTACTATAAAAGCTGTATTATTACCATGAATAAAATTAATCTCATGTGGCTTGCAAGTTTGGAACTCAAAACAGAAACGAAAAGAAAAATGGATGGGCATACTGTTAATTCAAGCAATGAAACTGTTCAGGCTATCTCTACTATAAAATACTGTTTTTTTTTTTAATAACCCATGCCTTGTGCCTTGAAATGCAAAAAAAAAAAAAAAACTGACTGATATATTATTAATCTAATCTCTGAAACTGTTAATACTGTCTCCATGTTGACATACTGTGTTTTCATCCTCAATATCATTCTGTCTCTAATTGCTCAGGTAAAT
>NC_056746.1:209752037-209757037 GCF_019279795.1 Protopterus annectens | reverse complement strand
ATATGTTGATTCTTCTAGTGTAATTGCTTTTGAGACCACTATTAATTGATAGAATGCTTCTGTATGATTATTGGATCTGGCTTGTTATGTCACGCAGTAGGCATATTGTTTGAATGCAGACTTGAATGCCGTGATATAAGTAAATGTTATATATCTGCACAGTAAAGAAAGCAGACAACATCATTAAGCATTCATCTTTGCTGAACTATGGAACTGCATTTGGGCTGAAAAGTAATTTTATACATTGGAAGTCTGCAGAAATGATAAGGTTGTAAAAACTGAGAAACGATGAATTTTCAGGCCGTGAAGTATAATATTTTAGTTCCACAGGTTTTGCCCCAAAGGATGATTTCGTAACAAGTACGAATGAATGCACAAAATTACCTCTCTAAACAATACCACAGGATGACAGCGTTATGGTTCAGAACACAGTTCCTGAAAGATGATGCTATTGCTGTAGATGTGTGGTCTGAAGGCAGTTTTGAATTTGGTAGGCAAACTTTACAAAGGAAGTAAAGAAAAACAGTGGCATGATTCATGGAGTGAATCCCTATGGCTGGTACTCCGAAGACTTCTGAATAGCACGTCCATATTGAACATTGTCAAATTCATAAATGGATATTATCCATATAAAAGAAAATGTCACACTGCTGGCAACTGAGTATTTTTGTGGCAGATTTTCAGGATACTTTTTCATGGGTCTTAGTTGTTGTGTTATGACAGCTTTTGCAGAGGACAGTATTAGTGCCAGGACAGATTTCTGCAGCAACAATAGCCTAGTTCATTATGTGAGTTCATATAAGCTGCATGCTGAAAATTTGAGAAAAACAATGTTAAAGTGGTGAAATTATGACTGAGTGATCACACGTTTTAAAATCAGCCATATATCTTTGCCAGCAGCCAACAGATTATCCGGCCTTTTTAAAACATTCCTCTTAGAAGTCTACTTCTAGTGTTGCAGCTATGACTGCATGCTGGTAGATCTTTGTGAATCCATAGCTGGTTCATAAAAATCATTCTATGACAACATTTCACCACAGTCATGCCTTAGTTTATCAGACGTTTAAAGGTTGAAAGCTAATTTGAGACCAGTCATTAAGAAATGTCCAAGTTATGATATGATGATGATGAAATGCCAAGTGAATATACTGAACAGGGCATTATTGGTTTTCATGTTTCCATCTTACCTGTTATGACATCATAGTGTTCCACTTCAAAAAACAGGTAATCCTAGTTATTGAGGCGTAGTTTTAAAGTATAATGCAGGACAAAGCTTTTTCTCATCCCACAGAAACAAAATAGAAGAGTAGACAGTGTGCTAATACGTGAATATCATCTATATATTCTATAATGATGATACAAAATAAATATTTGATTGTACAATACTATTTCACACATGGCTTTATTATCTTCCAATCCTTCTGGGCTCTTTCACTTGGCTTTGATGTAAACAAAAAACATAATGGAAACAACCAACTCTGATACCTCAAAAGCTTTGAAAGCAATCCTGATTATAAAAATATATTTTCATTTTCACAATAATGTTATCATGTTCTATTCATTCTTAGGTAATGCAATGCCAGCTATCTTTCTACTGCCATGAGCTTCACAAGCACAACCCACATACTGCTGAGTTAACTCATTTTAACGAATTTGACTAATAAGTTGAACTCCTGAATGATGACTGTAATGAGGAATGCATTCTGAGCATTCAAATGTTTTATCTCTTGATCTCTGGCCTCAGCTGACTCTTACAGGCACCATTGAGCACTATTTCTATTTGTGCAATTTGGGAGATTTATTTTGTGTCTCAGACTGTGAGGGTGATGTGAGGACAGAATTATTGGTAGAGTTTCTGCTTACCTTGTGAACTCCAAGATGCCATATTGTCCACATCATCAGTCTTCTCTCACTTCATTTGGCCATATGAGAACTTGTCAACATATTCCTCTCTCATTTCACAGTACAAGCTGTGGAACGAATCTCTGAAGTTCCAGAGTGCACTGGGTCACAATTTCATCCTGAAATCAATAGATAGAAACAATCTAGGATAATCTAGTTACAGAATGCAAATAAAGAGGTCTTTGGCTATGATTCTCTACATCCTATCCTTCACTTTTAAATTTCTCAGTTGCCAATCTATTAGTTTTACACACATATTCCTAGGTAATACATTTAATAAACATAACTGTTCTCATTTTGATACTCCCGTGACTGTCAGGTTGCTGCTGCACATTGTTGTTTCTCTGATCTATAGAGTGGCCCCTTACCTTACCTAGACTAGTTTCTATCCCACCAGCTTGATGCAACCATCTTTTCAACTCTTCTTGAAGGTTTGTAGAGCATTTATTGTCCAATGTCTGACATTTTCTAAAGGAAGGTCTGCAAATTTCACAGGCTGAAAGCTGTTAGGTTTAGCTTAAAGTATTGTGTGTGTGCATGCGTGTGTGTATGTGTGTGTGTGTGTGTGTGTGTGTGTGTGTGTGTGTGTGTGTGTGTGTGTGTGTGTGTGTGTGTTTGCAAGTGTGTGCCTATGTCTTGCCTTCCTGGATTTCTTGTATCTCCCCAAATCAAATAGTCTAACAAATACCAAAAATGGATCTACATCTTCATTAGTAAATACATAAAACATGGTGAAGGGATAGGTTCATTACACAGTACCATCCCCACCTATGGAATAGACTCCTAGTGCAAATAAAGTAGGATGATAAATTATCTTCCTTCAGATGAGAACTAAATTTTTGGCTGGACATTCACAAATTCATCCTTGGCTTGACTGGCCTGGTCCAGATATAAATGCTCAAAAGACTCAGTTATGTTGTATTTCTTATGATCCTGTAAGCAATAACTATGGCCATAAAATCATCAGGAATAGACATGTTTTGTTTCTTGTGAAAGGTATTGCAACTGATGTCTTCCATCAAGAAGGTTATATCATTTGCAAAGAGATATTGTTAAATATATGTGTAGAATGTTTAGCAATAAAGTTTGTATCCCACTTAAAATATTAGAATGAATTATCTTAGGGAAATAGATTGTTTATTCTCCAGCAACTTCTTAACTATCTGCTTAGTAATAGATTTGAAAAAGAGATCCAGGCCTGTGAGCTGTGAAAGGCCTATGCTTCTGAATAAGGGTGGCAAGTTGTATGAGGAGGAGACTCCCACCTGCAATAATGTCAGCAACACCAGGATCAGCAGGAGCAGGAAGAACAGATATATAAATAGAAGGGTAGCATGATATTTACTCTTCCCAGAGATCTGTTTCAAGGTTTCACCACATTTCCTTAGCAAGAAGTTGGTTGAATCTGTGATTAGATGAAACAACCAGATAAAACTTTAACCAAATGAAACATGTTTTTGCAAGAAGACATGCTCTCTTGCATCTGAGACACTCCCTTATTTAAAAAATAATTGTTGTATCGCAGCACAACCATGGGGAAAAATGAAAAGCTCCAAAATCTTCGAATCATTGGCTTATACAAACAAAATCTGTAACAACAGTGATTCCTTATACAGAACAGTGAAAGCAACTGTAATTTTTTTGTTTTATTTTTACTGTTTTATTTTTTTTTTTTTTCATTCCAAAGCTAATCGATTTCATTTGTATGTGTTCATTGTATGCCTATATGGTGTTTTTGTAGGGTTATTGTTTGGATTTTAGTATATGTATGTTGTGTGTAAAGTTTCATTTTTTTATTCTTCTGTTAAGAGTTAAAATATAGTGATTCATTATGTAAGCAGAGTGGTGGCAAGTGCTTAACTCATTTACCTCAACCACTAGTCAGATAGCTGAATATTACATTCCTGACTACAAGTAGCCAGGACTGCAATAGCCTACAGCTGAGAGTAAAAAAGAAAAGCAAATGTGAGGAAATTGTTTCAATATATCAAGAAAAGCAGCATTTTTGCATTACTTGTTCAGATGAATAAGTTTCTTACAGTTAATGCACTTAATTGTGGCACGGAATACCACAGATTCAGTATCATGATTAATTTACAAGAGCACAAAAGCACTTTCTCAACTTTTCAAGCGCCATCAGCTCAAATGGGGCAAGTCCGTACAAGTAGTACTGCAGGCAAGATTAACACCACAGTGTGATTAGCACTGACGGAGTGAATGAATCAAAGACGTAGGCAGAATGGTGATAAATGCTTGATGATACAGGTATATTGGTGACAAACAAAATATCCTGTGCTCTGACACCGGAAAATATTTTCATCATACCATTTTATCATTTGACATGCTGGATACAATTTCTCCCTTTCCTACAATACTGCAGGCCTAAGTCAGGTTTATTTCCAGGGATTTAATACAACAAGGAATTCCCTAGATGAAAAACAGTTAGATTCTATATACTTATCTGGAAATAGGATGTTGCACTAAAGGATGAAGAAAGTGGCCATTATTGTCTTTCTTCACAACAGCAAAAGCTGGGACAGATGTGAGTATTTCACCTAATAAATCCAATCTTTTCTGTCTATCACATAGTAGGCAAATTACTGACTAACAATTCAGACAGTTCCCTGTGGCATTTCTCCTGTTCCCAAATATGTACAGTCAAAATTTATTAAACAGACCACCTGCAGAACAAGTATAAGCAGCAAACCAGGTTTCCCTCCCAAGATAAGGAACTTCTTCAGTGCATGCAACTATAATACCACATCAACATTTAAATCAAATAGGCAGGAAGAAAGCTAATATATATATATATATATATATATATATATATATATATATATATATATAGATTAAGTGATGATCAAATCCCCTAAACATCGACAACACTACCATTGGCACATTAGCATCGACAGCAATACACTGACGCACTTCTGAAAATTCTCAGACCATGCAAACAGAAAAATATGTATTTTTCAGGACTAAGCCCGCTGTACCCCATGCCCCCTGCTGATTATTTATCCAAACTCCAAGACTGCATGATTCCCGAGGAAAGAGCAGTTTACCAAACATGAAGGAATTTTTGAATTTGCACAGCTGTC
>NC_056746.1:209684537-209749537 GCF_019279795.1 Protopterus annectens | reverse complement strand
ATCAATACCAATTCATGTTGTCCTGTTTTATCTAGTAGGGCCTGCAACTGCTGTCTGAATACACTCTTTTCTTTATTATCACAACCCTGTTATAGGGCATAGGCTGAGATTATGAATACTGCCCTATCATTAGGCTGGAGTCTGATTGTCATGAGTCTGTCACTAATTCTGATGACATCCCTCACTATCTTCTGAAGCCTTTCTCTCAACACAATTCCCACACCATTTCTAGCCTGTCCTCCTCCTGAGTAGTAGGATATACATCCCAAACCTCCTCCTGAATAGTAGGGTCTACATCCCAAGCCACTGCACTGCCCTTCCACTTTGTCTCCTGGATACAAAAGATGTCCAGCCTCCTCCTTACCATCATGTCATCCACTACCAAGCTGCATCCTGCCAGTAAACCTACAATGAGTGTTGCAATTCTTAGTTCATGTTTGGCAGGTTAATAAGTTTTACATCCATCTTTCATTCAACGTGTAATCCAACTTGGGCAACTGGACTTGACTGTTCTTTACGACAAGCACATTCTGGCCAGTTGAGGCACATACACCACTCCCACCATTAGCGTGGATCCCTGGTGTAGAATAGGTCTTCAACCCAGTTATCACTGGCAGATACACATGCCCATTTGATGACATTAGTCATCGTGACCAAATCACCTAGAGCCATATTCTACACCAAGTGGCTACCCCTGCCACGTCACGCAGTTTGTGATCCATGTTCTCCTATCTTGAGGATACTGCACACTACAGTAGATGCCCAAAGTGGTTGTTCTATACAGCTCTACTCCCTATAGGGCACCATCTAGAGTTAGTGCTGCTGCCCACAAATCCATTGATGGGTGAGTCTGAAATGGAAACACTCAGCAAGTTTTTGGAAGGTGAGATAAAGCACACAGAGACAGAGGTAGAACATGCAAAATCTCTACAGGTATTGCTGAGAAGTCAGGATTGAACCTTGGACCTTGTGTATGAGAGGTAAAGACCTTAGCCATTGCACCATTATGTCAGCTCTGCAATTGTATACCATATAGAAATCTGAACTCAAGCAACATCACAAACTATAGCCCTTATCCTATTAATAATAATAAAACAATACCCGACAATAAGAAAAATATATTTTATCATTACATTAGTAACTATGCTCAACAAATCCTATATAGTCTAGATGACCATCATAATCCAAACCTAAAAAAAATCCTATCTCACATAAAAAAGAACCAATTTTCCCACTTAAAAAGATCAAAAATAAAACTGAAAAATAAAAACAAAAATCTGTAAAATCCCAGCCCAATAACAAAAAATGCATACCCACAGAAACCAGACCAAAGTAACAAAACTGAAAGAAAATATAAAAATGCAGATTTTTGCAGTAAACAAAGTAGAAATATCTTAAAAAACATCTTGTCAGCTTGTGCTGTGAAGTCCATCTTGTGCCAATCTGAAACTGTTCTCTGATCCAGTCAAACCCACCACAAACACTGATCTTATCCCCATGCAAAATACTACTCCAGGACCTGAAAAGAAAACTCCTCCTACATAATCTCACCAATCAGCCTAGTTCCTAAACTCACAGAAAACAAGCTATAAACGACAACAAAAAACAAAGCTAACCAAAAATAACAAAGTCTAAAACCATAACTAACCCATGTGATCACCACATCTTAATAAATCAAAATTAAACCCCTTTCACATAAAACCATAGTTTAGGTAGTCATGAAGTGAAGAAAAAAGAAATCAAAACAATTAAAATTTCAAAAACATACCTCTAATTAATGGGGGAAAAAAAACTTACACTGAGTAACCCTACATCACAACTCCATAAGGTTGGTTCATGAAAATAAAATCCTGCGTCCAAGTGCATTTATTCCAGAAAGAGTCCACAATCACAAATACAAATAAACAAATGAACTAAAGACGTAACAAAATGACTAAAAAGAATGCGGAGTGTTAAGTACATTACATGCATAATATCTAGTACTTTAAGGGGTGAAACTTATGACAAGGACATACAACACTCCCAGCAGAAGAAGACTGAAATCCCATTTGTTGCAAATAACACCATGCAGTTATCTCCATGCTTTCCTTCACGTTTTCTACTTTTTCAACCTTTTTGAATTTCATTTCTTAACTGTCCTATCACAGTCCTTACCAACTCATTTCATTTACCCAGTAACCCTTCTCAAAAGTATAAATTGCTCACATTAGTTTTAAACCTGATTTGTAAGTCGTTACTAGCCATACAGTCCAGAAGGCCTTTAATGAATCTAATCCAGCTTCCAAATTACTCAAGAGAACTGTCTAGTTAAGTGACTTGCTCAAGGTCATACAATAGGCAAATGAATGTGGAAAGATTCAAACCCTGTACCCTTAGTTCAGGAGCTTTAGTAAGAGGATTAGTCTTCTGCATTAACTGCCAGACAGTCCCTTCAATCAGCTAGCTACACCCTCTGACTTTTCCTCCTCATCCTCTCTTTTGCATCTGATGACATTGCCCTGTCGTCCCATCATCCTCTGCATGCCCATGATATCTCTCCTTTTGTTTCCTTTCTGTCAAAGCACACATCTCTGTCCATAAGAGTGTTACTTATAGCTCAACTCTCTATCAAATTGATTATTTTGAATGTCTTCTTTTGTATTTGTATCATCACAGCCAGCCCATCTCATTTTCTCCTGTGCAGTTTCCTGAACAGCATGCAGTGCCTAGGTGTGATCTCACTAAGGAAATGTGAACTGGCTATAGTAATACCTCTTCGTCCTTTCATCAGTCCTCCTGCAATGAAGGACAACATGCTGTTTGCCACAGTCACTATCCTAATACTCTGCTCCTGATAATTTATGTTTTTTTTGTCCAGGCCTTTAGTTGTGTGATATCTCTTCTTGGTCTTGCACCCCCAGCTTCTATTACTGTCCCAGGTTTTGTGACATTGCTGAAAATATTAATCTTCTGCTTTAATGGCTGCCATGATACTGGACACAAGCTCTTTAAATTGCCCTGGTCCTAACTCTGAATGGTGGGTTACCCATCTATTCAACTCCATTCCCTCTGGCAGCCCAGCACCATTCTCTTCATCTTCATTTATCTTCCTGTTAAAGAACTTTGTTATGAATTTGCAATTTGAGGCCCAACTCCCACCCTCTGAACTTTACAATAGCCTTTTGTGTAAGACCAAACTTAGCACCTTGCTGAACTCCAGGAAGGTCACAAATATTAGCTATCCTCTGTTCATGGTATTGGTAACTGACATTAAACATCTTCAGACTCATCTGGCCTACAGATTTGTTCCTGGCTTGAGACATAGTGAGATGGTATTAGTTATGAACTAAGCATCCTACACACCTCTACCCTTCATCGTAGGGGTTTATACAAGATTCCACACATTTATAACCAGAAATATTATATCTGCACTCCAAAAGCACACTGCAACCTACCATTGTATAAATCCTAAATACATAATAAGAGATGTTAGAGATAAACTAAAATTAATCATTAGAAGTCTTTGATTACCTAGCAGTACAACAAGCCTTAGATACATTCGTATTTGTTGGTTGATCAATATTTTTGGTCTTCATCAGAAGTTAGTTAACGTGTACTGAGCTGACCAAATGATTCCACTGGATCAATATTTATTCATTCATTTTAATACCTTCTCAGAAAATAATTATATATGTGTGTGTATATATATATATATATATATATATATATATATATATATATATATATATATTCACTTTAGAAGCTCGAAATTCTGAAATATCTGGTATACACAAACACAAACCTTACTCCCCACACACAAATACACACCCTGCACCCCCCACACCCCCCATACTTAAATATACTAACTCCAGGGTTGCACTACATACACAAACACACAAAACGCCACCACACAAGCTACATTCCCCTCGCACACACACATCACAGTAACAAAACACACTAACACACACTACAGCCCCTACCCAAAACCCTTAAAATATAAACACTTACCTGAATCCATAACCACAGAGCAACACCAGAAGCGCTAATTCAACATCTTCGATATGCAAGATTTTGAATTTCGCGCTTCTGGGTTTTCATGATTTTCAGGTTTCCACTTCATGTGCTCAAGATTCTGAAATTCGATATTTCAGGATTTTGAGCTTCTAAAGGGAACCCATACACTCAGCAAACTCGGAGCTATAATATATAACATTAAGTATCCTGTTTTTTGTTTATTTTGTTCTTTATTTCTTTGTTATTTATAGCACTTTGTGTACTGTGTATTTTTCGAGCTAGTTTCACTGTGTGTGAGATATTAACTGGAAATTGTCCACTTTTATTAAGCATCTGTTGGGTTGTTTGTTTCTGATAACTTGTTGCAGTTAAACTCTTTTTTCTAGTGGCACCTTTAGCTGTTTAAAACTTTCATTTAAAGGCTCACTGCTGCTTTTCAGCTGTGAGAAACATTTCTGCAGTTTGTTTCTAAGTAGTGGGGATATTTGTAGCATTTCCATATTCAGGCTTGTATTTGGGCCTTGTGTTTGTGGAGGCTGTGTGTCTGAGCACATATTCAGGGACATCTTGGCTTAGCCAAAGCCATCAGGCATTTCAGTGAGAGATAATTGTTTGAGGTCATTGGCTGACTGAGGTCACCTGGACTACAGCTTAGACTAAGCACCTCAGTGGTTCTTTTGAGATTTCTTTCTTAAAAGCTGTCTCAGGTTTCAACTTTCTGTTACCTAAGAAGCTCAGTTGTGAGTGTTCTGCCATTTTACACTGAGCTAATCGAAGGAAGGACACTCAGCAAACTCAGAGCTATAATATATAACATTAAGTATCCTGTTTTTTGTTTATTTTGTTCTTTATTTCTTTGTTATTTATAGCACTTTGTGTACTGTGTATTTTTCGAGCTAGTTTCACTGTGTGTGAGATATTAACTGGAAATTGTCCACTTTTATTAAGCATCTGTTGGGTTGTTTGTTTCTGATAACTTGTTGCAGTTAAACTCTTTTTTCTAGTGGCACCTTTAGCTGTTTAAAACTTTCATTTAAAGGCTCACTGCTGCTTTTCAGCTGTGAGAAACATTTCTGCAGCTTGTTTTCCACCCCATCCCCTCCCTGTTGGTCTAGTGTTTTTATAGTTGGTGGCTTTGCAGTTGCCTGCCTCTAGTGTAAATTTGATCTGGGACCCTCCTCCCAGTCTAGTGTCATTACCTCATTCTACCCAGTACAGGGAGACCATTTGAGAAGGCCAATCAGCTTAGTTTCTGCTACTCCTTTCTCTCTTTCCACTAAAAAAAAAACTTTTTTCTGTTTCCTGCCTTTCCTGTGGGTAGTTTAGCCTGGATATAGATTTGCTGTGTACAGGACTATTTGTAGGCTTCTAGGACCCAAGCCTTTCTGTGTTGAAAGGAAGTCTTCTAGCTTAATTTTGTTTCTTAGAACTAGACAGTTTTTGTTTCAGCACTTGTTCAGAAATTATTGTAAGCACTAAATAAGCTACAAATTACTACAGCACTCAACTTTCCTCACTGTCTAGAGAAAACAGTTTCTAGTACTTAACAAATAAGCACCTATCCAGGCATGTCTAAGGGACAGCCCCCAGTGTTTTCTCCTGTCTACCTGATGAATCTGGGCATCTTGGGGCAATGCAGTAATTGCCTCATGTACACAGACAACCCTCTCCTCCTACCACCCAACAGTACAACCTGTGACAGATGCACTTATATAGCCAAACTGGAAGCAAAGTTCTCTTCACCCAAGACTGGACTAGACAGTCAAGAGGAGAAGGTAAACACTTGCACCACACCACACTCAGCACATAGTCCCTCAAAACCTACACCACCAAAACACACACATAGAAACACAAAACACACACCTACATTCGCAGAGACTCTCAGTAAAAACCTGCCCAAGCAACAGGGACCTCCAAAGCAGAAACACAAGCAACCTCCACCCCCAACACAACCCAAATGGCACATAGCCCACAAACTCAGTGTGCCACTCAACCACAGCCCAAAAGGCATAACAACGTATCCAACACTCTAGTCATAGGTGACTCTATAGTCAGGCACACTGATGTTCCACTCACCAGGCTAAACAAGGAGAAAGTTACTGTCAGCTGCCTGTCAGGTGCCAGGATCCGCCACATAACACATACACTCAGGTCACTCCACAACAAGTACAAATATGACTCTGTCATTGTCCATGTTGGTGTGAATGACCTGAGATGTACCTCCTTGGACTACATGAAAAGGGACATGGAGGAGATGTCCAATCTTGTAGCCCAGGCAGGTATGAACCTAGCCCTGAGTAGCATCCTGCCATCACCCAGAATGATACCACAGTACAAGGACAAAATGATTGACTTCAACAATTGGCTAAGCTTCTGGTGTCATTGAGGTGTTTATACACCCGGATTTACACACCATTTTCTCCATCAAGGCAGATGCAGATTGTATGACACCTAATGTGGTGTATTTAGCTACTTGTCAGGCATGCCCGAGTTTCTATGTTGGTAAAACTAACTAGCCGTTAAGGGATAGAATGAGAGAGCATATTTACCACATGAGAAAGGGCACTTTACACAATGCCTTAGCAAAACATATAACCACCAATGACAATGATCATACTTTCTTGTTCCGGGTCCTAGAGATAATTGTTGTGAATAAGAGGGGTGGTAATACTATGAATCTTGCTGAATCTAAGGAGACTGACTGGATCATTCATTTGAAAGCTGATAGGGGGCATGGGTTGAATGATAGAGCTTCTATAAAACCTAAGCTGAGACAACGCAGGCACATAAAATGAACTATCATTTATTTGTATATGTTCTTGATTATGTATTTTATCAATATTAACTTATCAGAATGTTTATTTATATATTTTTAGGTCACTATGCAAGTTTTATATATTTTCGTCTTACTTTACATTAACATGGTTATATATGGGAGAGTTCTTTAAATTCTCCAGCATTGCTTTTAATTGTTTAAATTGTTTTAATTGATTAATTGAGCTGCTTATATAAGGGGAAGTCTATTGTGACTTTTATACAAGGATCTGAAGAAGCTGTAATGGTGAAAGCGCTCATCCGTATGTTATAAGTGCACATTCTTGGAATTAAATTTGGAGTTTTGTTCTTACTTCTGCTGTACTCCGCTTCCTTTGTGACTTACATTATATCTACCTCACAGAACTACAGCGTTTGCTTGCTGAGCAGTGGATTTTACTTTACTTTAAAGTTTAAACGATGGTTAAATTGAAGTTACATGATTACTACAGGTCATTTAATGTACTCTGTGCAGTGGTTAGCATTGTCGCCTCACAGCAAGAGGTTCACTGGTTCAGTTCTCGGCTGGAGTGTCTTCTGTGTGGTGTCTGCATGTCCTCCCTGTGGTTGTGTGGGTTGTCTTTCTTTGTGATTGCTACTCCACCAGTCAGACACAAACTGAGTTCTATGATCAGATTTTATTTGTAAATGATCAGTGATTATCTTCCTCAAATTATGCTAGTGTCATGGTGAGGCATGTCAATTATAGCATAAATTTGGGTTGTTCTCATTAATTCATGGTTCTGTGACCATGGAGTTAATATGTATAAGTTACTTGCATGGGCTGAATCCACTCACATAAAATATACTATTTTAAAGGTATTTGTAGGATAGATGTATTTGTCATTTATAACAATGTTGTGGATTGAGTTTTTTTGTAAGGAGTGTTTGCTTACTTTTAGCATTTTACTACAAATGTAAATGCATTGGTTGTATCTGTGAGCTTTGTTTTGCAAAATATTTGTTTTATGATGTATGCAATCATAGGTGAAATTGGTCAACATATTGCATCTTGACTGATTTCATTTGTGATCTAACATAATGTAATTGTCTTGATCTTAGTGCTATTAACTTCATGACATCTATGTCCCATCTTCCTGACACTTTCTCCACATGTGACACAAAGTATAAAATGTCCCCAATTATTTATCTCCTTGCCATTCTTAAACAAACTGGACCTTATTTGCAGCAGTGATTTCTTCATAATGTAAAGCAAACGTCATATCTTAATGTAGTATCATTAAGACCCTATGTGGGTTTCAGACAGGCTAAACAACATTATTTGGATATTAGTGACTGCCCATTAAAGAGGGAGAAAGTCCTGATTATGACCAGCTGACCCAAGTTTGAGTAGCAAGCCCACATACTAAAGGAGCAAAATGGGAAAGGATGAAACTTAGCAGCCAAATGTCAGCTCACCAATGCCCAGGGACAACTTTGACTTAAGTACCATTAAAGGAGCTCTGCTCGGTGGATGGTTGAATGGTAGTCTCAGTCAACTGGGATATGTCATAAATAACCTGCCAAGGAGTAGTCACATCTCTTTCAGCGGTGACAGTGGATAGCAGCACTCTTCTTCAATTAAGGGACATGCACTTCTTTATTTATTTATTTACTTATTTATTTATTTATTCATTACAGCCTGCGACTGACTGCTAGCAGAGGGAGGTGCTAGGTAGCATCTGCAAATAATCCTAGTCAAGCATCGGGGAAGACATTATACTTCATGGGAATCCAACTTCCTGTCTGTACAGCTTTAAAGCAGAAGGTCTGCATTCTTGTGTTTGTTTTTGTCCTACCAGTAACAATCCTGGTCCAGTATAACAGGCTAGCATTCTTCCTTAAGAGGACAAGATTTCCTAGGACTTGGTTGATGATTAGTAGAATGTAGAGGTGAAAAATAAAGTAAAAACATGATGCTTGTATTCCATAAGAAATTATACTCAGTGAAATTATGGTCCCAAGCTTTGAACAAACATTACAAAAGTTTTCAAATCTTCAAGATAAAGTGTTCAACAGTTATTCTGCAAAATATTTTTATTGGGCACATCACTGCATGTCATCTGTTTTATTCCTATGAAATGTATTGTTATACTGCGCTCTAATTGCTGTGCACCTGTAACTCCTTAACTAGTTATTAGCCATGATCATTGCTTTGTTAATAATGGATTATGTATTTTCTTTTGGGGGTTTTCTGGTATTATTGTGACTGAAATACATTGACATAAACTAATGCAACAAACAGTTACCATGCATTGTTTTGTTTCAGGAAGAAAATTTTCCAATACCCTCATTCAGAAGTCTCAGAATGACTGGCCTATATTATGTTCTCCTGCTAATTTTCTGTTTTGCGAGTGCTATGGGAAAGATTAGGGCTCAAAATCAAAGTAAGTATGAGAAGCATTATATCAGAATATGCATATTCTCTGTATATCTATCCACATTTAATGTCTCTCTCTCTCTCTCTCTCTCTCTGTCTCTCTCTCTGTCTCTCTCTCTCTCTAATTTCTTTCACTCTCTCTTGTTATTGAGACCTATTTGGCTGCTTGATTTAATTTAGTTATGCTTTAATTCTAATGGTGTTACAGTACTGTTTGTTCTTTTTTAATTACCAAGCCTGCGTTCTTTCTCTTATTTGTTTATAATGTTGAAATGATTACTTAAGCAGAGTGCCGTTGTTTTTTGTGTTGATGGTGCATGCACAGCAGCATATGACTTCACCAGCAGGGATGCTTTACATGTTTTCAGATCACTCCCCACCATTTACAATTCTCCCATATGCAGCTATAGCTCTATGTGACCTGATATGTCATATGACAAGTTGTAAATGTTGTCTCAGACATTATGCAGGTAAAGGGGTGTAGTGACGGAAATCTAGAAAGAGAATGTGTAGTCAGAAAAAGAAACATAAAAGTAAAAATGATACAGTTTAGGTTTTTGCCTGTTGCATTATTACTGCAACTGCAATGATGTTTGTTGTATTAGGTTTTAATATAGTACTGAGTTTTTGTTTTTAAGTATAAATGAGGTATGAGAACAAACCAATTTGTCCAGGGACATCTTCAGAGAATGGTCAGGTAGGAATAGTTATGGGATTTAAGATGGTAGTGGAAGGTTAGGGTGGTGGGGATGCAAGGGTTAAATTGTGAAGGTAAGAGGTTTTGGAGGAAATGAGGTAAGTGCAAGGAGAGGCTTAACTGGTTTTGTGTGAGTGTAACTGGGTAAGGGATCAGATTCTAGTGTGAACTTGTGATGGTGTGTATTTAGTCATCAACTGTTTTCTTGTTCTATAGTAGATAACTGGGTACGGTGACTGGTTAAAGTAAATTTTCTAGGAAAGGAAATTTCATTTTGGTCATGCTTATATCCACTGGGCAGCAAAAGAACTGTGATCAATAAATTAAAATATTGTTTCATAAAGTTGTTTATGGAAGTTTAATAAAGGTCGTCAAATGTCATTTGGTGTGGTGTATTTACTGAAGGGGACCGGGACAATATGGTTTACTATATTTTTGTGTTTGTATTTGGCATTGTGCTACAAATGCAAGATAGCATATAGAAGGATAGACTGAAAGAAAGTTTAAAAAACACTGACAAATAAGTGTAACACAATTTTTAGATGCTTCAAAAATGAAATTCAGAAAGTGTCTACAAGTACTGAATTTCCACAGGTTAACCAGAGGAGGTATGGACTCACTTATCACCTCATTAAGAAACAGGCTACAGAGGGAAGGAAAAATCTAAAGATTATGAAAAATGTAAAAAAGGATGGATTTTTACTTGAATTATATAAAAGCTGCAGCTCTCTGTAAAGAACGTTATCTAAGGGATACATAAAGGGGAGCTCCCCTTCACTCTTTTGCAACAAGATTATAATACAGAGAATTATGAGCCGGTCACCAATCCTAACAGATTTATGATGTAATCAAGACATGGATGCCAATAAATTCACCTCTTGAGCAAAGTGATAATAATAAGTTAGGATCAGAGACCCAATCATAATTCCTTGTAGTGTACAGAGCTTTATCTGCTCCGTGCACAACTAGTTTAAGTGAAAAAAAAAAAAAACACTAGGTGTTGTGCCGGCTTTCAAAGCTGTAAAGCACTTAGTGACTGCTGTCAGGAATTCAGTGTAACACAAGCCCTTCTGTTTACATTCACCTTTCCATACCTCTCAACTCTCCAGATTTTCACAGAATGTGCAGATTTGTGCCAGATTTTTGCCTCATATGTTTGGTTGGTTCCTCATAAACTCAGTGATTTTCAGCCAAATTACTGAGGATTGAAGACACTAAATAATGGTATACATTTAGGTTTTAGACTTCATGTCCATCAGGAAATGCAGACAAACACACATCCAGTTATTTTGGTAATTCTCTAAGTTTATTACAGGAAGTCAGGACATGTTACTGATGGACAGCAGGCAGAACCAAATCTTTTATTCTGCCATTGTCATTTGCTGGTCAGTACTGGCAAATCTTACTGTCTAGAGCAGGACCAACCTTAAAAACGTAAGTAGGGGATGCTTAACATTTGTTAAGGTTGGATCTCACTTCTCTCGTAACTGAATTGTCTTTTTTCAAATATCTGAGTGTAATCACCATGCTCCATGTACTACAACACATATGCTGATCACTCTAAGTCCCTAGATTTGGCAACTTCCAAATTTCTGTGTATTAGTATAACCAAGGTGGGGTGAAGAGAGCAGCTACCCTGGGTGCAAGGTGCTAGGAGCTGAAGTTGAGAGATGCCAGTATATAAATTAGTTTCAAAACTGCTTATGTGGTCAGGACAGCAGCACTGAAGTGCTTCAGCCCTTAGTTTGTGGTACAAGTTGCTTGCCACAGTAGGGGTGCAGAAACAGGACCTGGCTAATGACTCTCAACCTCTTAGCACAAAAATTCTGGACAAAGTCAATAATAATGAGGGACAAAGGGCCAAAATCAGGGACAGATTTTAAATATTGTTCTTACAATTTACTTAAATCGTTGATAAAATAACATGTTTTGTATTAGTATGCATTTTTTCTGAAGGATATGAAGTCTGAAACTAAACTGTTTATCATTATTTAATGACTTCAGTTCAGTCCTCAGTGATTTGTTAGAAAACCACAAATTTTATGCAGAACAGATCAAAAATATAAGGCAAAATTCTAGACAGTCTGTGAAATTGAGGACAGTTGAGAGCTATGAAGTTTTTGAGTTTTAAGAGAACCAGCCAGACAGGACTAGCCTCAGTAGATGCTAAACTGTATACTAGGGTGTTGGTAAGAGGATTTTACTTGCTGATGCTAGTTTTAATAAATAGAAATTCAGTTTACTTTGTCAGAGCTAAACAGACCTTATGTGTGGTCTAAAAGTCATATGTGTGATCTGAATGGTTATTTTATTGGGTTTACCATGAAATGGTCGAGATTAATTATATAATGCATTTATGTGGTCGTCTCACGTGTGTGATGCCATGCATATTAATTAGGTCAAAATGTCAGAAAAAGAACATCCGAATGCGAATTTGCTGTTTTTCAATGTGCTTTTTCACCTGTGTGCCTTTTCAGCAGTATGAACTTATGCAGTTCAGTACTGCACAATGCTGCAACTCATGTATTTGTAAGGGGGTAAGCCCCCCACACCCCCTGCAAATTTTATATTCCAACTCCGAGATTGCACTACAGTGAGGAAAAGGATTAATTTCCCGATCCGCACTGTACCGCAATCTCTATCCGTTACATTGACCATGTATTTGTGAATGCACACTGGCATTCGCTGCACAGGACACTCAGAGAGTTGGAGGTCGGCAATATGGGACTCAGCTAACTTACGTTCAACATTCCCATTTTCAACGAACTTTCATTCTCCATTTTAAAGGTAAACCATTTTATTGACATAATGGGCACTTGCATATCATACTCCAAAACAAAGTTTATAAACCAAGAAGAAAAAGGGTCTATATTAAATCATCGAAAACCCTCTTTGATGAACGGCATTTCATCGGAAATGCTCTTCATCTAATTCCGCTCTTGTGGGGGAGCTTCACACCCCCCCCCACAAACACACACACACACAGACACACAGACACACACACACACACACACACACACACACACACACACACACACACACACACACACACACACACACACCCCCCTGCTAATTATATATACTAACTCCAAGATCACAGTACAGCGAGGAAAGGGCAAATTTTCCAATCTTTACTGTACCACAATCTCAGTATGAACAGTTCAACAAAAGGCATGTTCGATGTAAATGCAACGAGAATGCCATTCGCTGAACTGAATGTTTGGTGTTCTGATATAGACCTAAAGAAAAATACATTACTACAGAGACTCCAACTCATGGTTCCAGCAGGAAACAATCTCAAAAAACACTCAAAAGCTGTTAAAATGTTTGGTTTCAGTGCTTTCATTTTAAATAATGCAAAACTTCAGGTAAAACAGTAAAAATCCAATCACATTTGCATATCATCTCCAAATAAAAGTGCTTACCATTGCTGCAGTCCAGGCAGTTCATATTGTGCCACAGCATTACATTTCAGAGGAGATACAAAAATAATGAAATTTCCAGAAGCGTATTTTATGTAATAAAGATGGGTAAAAAGGCAAGCAGAGAAGGAGAGACAGACTCAGGTACCATTTACTGTTCTGTTACTCATTTTATTTATAGTAAGTTTCACCCAAAAATCAGAGACATTATGAAACCTAAGGAGGCCAGCTAAGGAAAGGAAAATGCCAGATAATTTACATCAAGATGATATATTAACTATAGTCACTGATTTGGAAAATTCCTTCTAAATCATTTTGAGTTTATTGCAATTTTTTTAACTATTTCAAGATAGAAGTTAAATATGTAGAAAACAGTAATACTGCTACCAATGTTTGTCGGGGAGTAACAACATTGCCATATTCCCATTAATAGCTCAACAGGTGACATAACTGCAGGTAATATATCATTTACTGGATGTTCCTGGCCAGGTAGGAGCACACATTATGCAAATCATACAAATGACCATTGTAATATACAGTATAGAATACAGAGTCATTTATAATAACTGTCCATATTATTTGAAAAAGAACAATGTTCACAATGCAAGTAGAATACAATAACAAAAAGACAAAAGTCAAGTACAGATCAAAATGCAAGACTACAAACATAAGGCAAAAACACTGTATTTATATATTCTATATAAATAAGCTACAGATGGATATTCTAACTAAAGAAAAAGTATAACTGCATACTAGATAAGAGAGAGAGAGTAGATTAAAAATACAACACTCTAGAATGGCTGTGGACACTGGGTTAGCTAACAATGAGAAGAGAAATACAGATACAGTCAGTGTAAAGAACTTATCCCTAAGTGACATATAAGCTTATCAAGGCATGAGGTAGACAGTTGTAAGAAATGCTGGTTAAAATGGCAACGGGATGGAATGGCAAATGTATTGGTTTAGAAAAACATACTTTATCAAGACTAGAAGCGAAGGTATGGATTGAAATTTTCATTCTCTAAAACTGTGTAAGTAACGTTCAATCTAAACATCTTTAAAAAATGGTAGGTAATAGCCAAGTGAAGATATGACAGCAGTATGAGCAACTACCAGTTTAGTATCTTTTGCTAGGTGTTGGAAAGTGTACTTTTTTCTATTACTTTTCTCCCTCTGCTTGCCAAGCATCAGCTCTCACATGATTTTACCTACCCATTTATTTCCTACTATTAAGAACAGATCACAAAATGCCATCAGTCAGATACCAAACATGATTTCCTATGATTACATCCCTCTCTATGGCAGCCTGAGTGACAGGAATCCCAACAATACAGGCTCCGTCTGGCACAAGAGCTTTTACACATGCCAATTTTCTGCTACTGTGCAAATGTGCTATTTGGTCAGCACTCTTCCCTCACATTTAATAGTGCACTAATTGAGAGACCTTGTTCTTCACCAGGGGTCAGTTTTGCAGCAGACTTCATCCACAGCATAGTAGTGGAGACGAAGGTCGACTACTTACAATACAATTGCTGTTAAAGTGAGTCCTTACAATCTTTTTTTCCAATTCAGGTTCTGAATATTATTATAGATAGGTGGACCTTTTTGCTACACTTCATAAACTTATTAAGATGTAACAGGTTATATTTTGGTATGCACATGTGTTTTGGTCTTTAATGTACAGTCAACTTCTAACTTAGTTGGCAAGTGATATATACATTAATACCTGGTACAAACGTGTATATATACACATAACTTTGTGGTCCATTTTGTGCTAGAATATCTTGCAGAAATGAACAGCGCTGTGGATTTAAAAGGCATCTTACAAGGGTTATCGGCAGATAAAGACAATCTGGAAGCCTTTGGCTTTAATCTAGCTGGCCCCAGTGATTCTAATATTAACAATGGAGATGCCAAATATTGTTGTGGCATATTGTTTCAAAAGATAACCAGATATATGAAAATGCTAAGAGCCAATATCTGGCATTTGAAGCTATTCAAGGCATACAAACTGAAAAATATCACACCCCGGGAGCTAAGGATTCGTATTCAACCCCTGGTGGGTTTGATTGATTCCCAACTTTCCAAAGATTGGGCAGACACCCAACATCAAGCTTCTATGCTATTTGTTGAGACTTTGATCTCTTATTATGAGCGCATAATTGAATCACAGATTGTTGAAATCCACAACAATTGTCTTGAGGCTCAAATTTTTGACTCAGAGGATTTTTATAACAATTATTTAGCAAATTTGGCTAAAGATCTAGTAACACTTGAACAGCAACTAATCAAAAAGAAAACATATAAGTTTCAGCGGGATATTACTGACTACGAAAAGGCGAAACCATTTGTCACACAGAAAAATGTCAGATTTTTCGATTCTAACAATAAAACTAGCAGTAGGAGAAAAAGACCTAGGTCTATTTTAAGAAAGAATAATCAAACAACAAGTGGCACTTCTGAAGATGATACATCTTCGGCCACAGACTATGATTGCCCTTCCAACCAGGCGCCCCCAATGGCTAAGAGGAAACCATCAGACCCTTTAGACCCAGGACACGCAGAGGTGGTAGAAAACACAAAAACAGGCACACAGAGTTTACAACTGCTACTACAGAAAATTGTAAGTTAATAAACAATGTGCACAATATATCCTCTTTTGAATTGTCCTATGTTCACAATAAAATGTTAAACAAGGGTCTACCGACTTCATTTGTTCCTGAACACACATTGGTTAATGACATAAATGACTTTTGTAGATTGATTAACCTCAAAATATTTTTTTCAGATGGTGACAACTCTCAAAGATCCACTGGGTTTAAATTTGGTAAATCTGATTTTCAACCACCAATGGACAAGCATGTAGCTATATTCAAAGAATGTGTTACTAAAGATCTACACTTTTCCCTAGGCTAATTTAACCTTGGAGGAACAACAAGCACTACAGGAACTTTGTTCCAACCATGATATAGTGATTACACCAGCTGATAAGGGAGGGGGATTGTAATTATGGATTATTCTATGTACCAAGCTGAAGCCCACAAACAATTGTCTAATGCCCGGTTCTATATCAACATGGTCCTTGATCCAACACCTAACTTTAAAACACACATTGATTCTTTTTTGGATTTAGCCACACAGGAGGGGATTATTGATAAACAAACATGCAAACAACTAAAAGTTGTTGAACCTATTGCTCAATATCTATACCTGCTTCCTAAGATTCATAAACATCCTACAAATCCCCCCGGTAGGCCGATTGTTTCTGGGAGAGGTTCCCTTACGGAACCCCTATTGGCTTTTCTTACATACTATCTTAAACCTCTACTACCTATGGTGAGATCAAGGTTACAGGATACTACAGAATTTTTAAATATAATTCAGGATACACAACTGGAATTAGATTGGTGGCTATGCACATTGGATGTCTCTTCCCTTTATACCAGCATCCCACATGATGCAGGTATATCAGCCATTTCATATTGGTTAGACAGATCCCAATTGTACACCATGGGTTTTAACAATTTTTTCATCAGACTAAAAGAATATGTGTTAACTAAGAACATTTTCTATTTTGAGGGACAGGCATATTGGCAGGTTAGAAGTACTGCTATGGGAGCATCCTTTGCTCCCATATATGCAGACTTATTTATGGGATTCTTTGAACAACAATTCATATATGATTCTTACAACAATCCCTACATGGAAGATTTAGACATCTGGAGAAGATACTTGGATGATTGTTGGATGGTGTGGCAGGGTGACAGTATACGAGTACAAGATTTTGTAAAATATTTGAACAACAATCCATGGGAAATTCAGTTTACTTTAAACCTACAACACCAAGAAATTGTATTCTTGGATGTGATAGTTTCTCGACAGGCTGACCACACATTGGCAACCAGGGTACATAGGAAATTTCCACAATACAATACACTCTTACATGCATCTAGCTATCATCCCCACCACATCATCAACAACATCCCTAAATCTCAATTTTTATCGATGAAACGTATTTGTTCGGCCCAGGAATACCATTCATAATGTGAACAGGACCTGTCTAGTAGACTCATAAGCAGAGGATATCAGAAACATCACATTACTCAAACCATTAATCAGATTAAAGATGTACCCCGATCTACATTATTACAATATAAACACTCACAGGATGAAGATAAACCAATTATATCTCAGCCTATTAGGTTTGTCACTACATTTGGTAGCAATACACCCTTGTTCAGAGATATTATTAACAACCATTGGGATATTTTGAAGGCCCATGAACATTTGAATGAAATATTACCTGACAAATGTGCTTTTTCATACCGCAGGGGCAGAACTATTCAGTCTCACTTTACACACTATAAAAGATACAAGCCATTTACATTAATTCAAACCACTGTATTTGGTGACCCTTTGATAGGATGTTTTCCCTGTAATCACTGTAGTGCTTGTAGACTTATTTTTAAGACCAAAGCATTTTCTAGTAGTAATACCTCTAAGGTATACCAGATAAGAATTTTTGGCAACTGCAGCATGGATTGGGTGATTTATCTGGCCACCTGTACATGTTCCTCCTTCTATGTGGGCCAAACATCCAGACCACTGAGACACAGGATAAGTGAACATCTCAGTGCCATTAGAAATCATAAAATTTCTAATGCTTTATATAAACATACCATAACTCACCAAACTGCGCAGTTCAAATTTGTGATTATTGATAAAATTGATTTGCATAGAAACCTTAAAGTAGGCTGGCATGACAGATTAAATAATATGGAATCCTCATGGATTACCAGGTTAGGGGCTCTTTTCAAACCTGGTTTGAATGAAATGGAGTAGTTTTTGTCAGCTTTTTATTTCATGCATCTTTATATTTGTTAAGATTGATGTTATTCCTTTCAGATCAAATGAATGAATTCCCAACAAGCGTAAAAAGTTTTTTTGGTGTATATATACCTTTAAATGATATGGTATATAAGTGTTTTCCAGGATGTGCTGTCAACATTCTACTTTTTCTTTTTGCACTGAAGAAGGCTAAACATAGCCGAAACCGGTTTGCAATACATGGATTATATGAATTGAACTTTGCCACGAATAAATAATATTTTAGCACTTTTCCCCATTGTGCTGGTTCGTTTGTTGGTTCTATTAAGCTGCCAGACCTCCCAGTGGGTAGACAGGCCAGAATCAGGGTCTATATTATATAAACAAATTATTAAAATGTTGACTCACCACCTTTGATCGACCTCTATTTCCCAAAGCTGCACAACATCGAACGGCCAAATCATCGATTTCTTTCCAAGAGAAAGAAATCGGTTGGCCGTTCTTTTAAATCTGCCCTTTTCCCGACTGTAGTGCGATCTCGGAGTTAGTATATTTAGTTAGGGGTGTGTGGGGGGAAAGCCCCCTACTTTAATAGTGTTTCTTGTAGTGCGGTGTGTGTGTTTGGGCTACCGATTTCTTTCCCTTGGAAAGAAATCGGTCATTTGAGGATTCCATGTTGTGCAGTTTTGAGAAATAGGGGTCGATCAAAGGTGAGTCGACATTTTAATGCTTTGTTTATATAATATAGATCCCAGAATCAGATGTTGTCCCCCTATCTCCAACTGACCCCTCCAGAGCCCATGTCACTAATCAATCCTGGGTCATGTAAGTCATACTCAGGACCTTATTCCTGGATGCACAAGTGCTAGGAAGTATGCTAAAAATGTACAGGATTATCACTGATATAACTGTCGATGTTAGCTCTATGCAAATCAAAGGTAAGTGAGAAGCCTGACGTGACTCCAGTGTATTTAATAGAATTAGAGTTGGTATTGGTGTCATGATTTTAGAAGGCATGCTATGATATTTATCTACTATAATGTGCAGATCCAAATAGCTGAGAGTAAGCTTAATTAGTACTGAGAGGAGGGTTTATATCAAAAGATCGAACGCTGATAAATTCGAACACCAAAACCTCAAACTTGAAAGCCTGAAGACTGAAAATATTGAAGCTGCGGAACATCAAATTCTTTTCAGGGAAACAATTTGGTGGGCCGTTTCCGTGGCTTCTCTATTTCCTCCACTGTGGTGCGATCTCGGAGTTGGTATATTTAAGTAGGGGGGTGTGGGGGGTACATCCCCCATGTTGGGGGGTGTGGGGTGAATCCCCCCACATTAGAAATAGTTTGTAGTGTTCATGTGTTTCTCGGTTTGGACTGGAACAGCGATTTTTTTCCCAGGGAGAAAAATTGCTGTTCTCAGTCTTTGGAGTTTTCAGCTTTTATGGTTTTGGGTTCAATGTTATCACATTCAGAGTTTTGACACATCAATGATGTGATACAGACCCCTGAGAGGAAACTGATTTGCTTTGGTTTTCTACATACTGAAACTCATGGTTAGCACATTTCTAAGTGCACTGAGGCTACCAGAAAATAAATAAATAAATAAATAAAAATGTAGAAACAACAAACCAAGAGGAGTCTGCTCACAACAAATGTATCAAATAACAAGACTTAATCAGACTGATGAAAAAAAAATGTAATTAACACAGACAATGGATAAGAAAAATGTAATAGAGCCACAGAAGTCAATAAGTAGAGTCTCTAGACTAGTATACTAGACTTCTTCTCCTTTCAACTTTTTCTAGTTAGGGGTTGCTACAGCAGAACAACAGTCTGCAGAACGATTGGCAGTGGAGCTTTACGGTGTCAGGTTGCCAGCCCAGCACCCAACCTTCCACAGAAGGCACACACATGCACACACTCACACCTAGGGCCAGTTTAGAGTGTCCACTCCACCTGCAACATGTCTTTGTAATGTGGGAGGAAATCAGAGCACCCAGAAGAAACCCACAGGACCACAGGGAGGACATGCAGACTCCACACAGAATGCACCCCAGCTGAGAATCAAACCAGGGAACTTCTTGCTGTGATGTGACAGCACTAACAGCTGCACCACTGCAGCTGCCCTAGAGTCTCTAGACTAGTACCTTGTGGAATTTCGACTATGTATGTTTATATGTGCTTAGTGACACAGCCCAGATGTATCCCTCTACTCCAAAGAAACTCTAGTAAAGGAGTCCTGCATCCTATGATTTTTGGTATGATGGTGTTATGGATAGAGTTACGGAAGGTCCAATGAGATATGGATAAATATTAGTCTATTATGAATATGCATGCTCCAAGAAAAGACTGTTTCCTGGAATGCATTTTGAATATGGAAATAGATTAATAATACATATACTATGAAACTAAAATTGAAACTACTTAGGTTATTACAACACCATAAACTAATGAAGACCCAAAAAGAGCAAAGCATTCCAAAATAAATTTGTCTGTACATGTGTGTGTGTGTGTGTGTATATGTGTGTGTGTGTGTGTGTGTGTGTGTGTGTGTGTGTGTGTGTGTGTGTGTGTGTGTGTGTGTGTGCATAAAATGTACACACCATTTATAGACAGAGAGATATAGATATCTACTGTATTTGTCTATCTGCCTACTGTAGAGATAGATAGATAAATGGTGTATATATTTTACACAGAGACACACATACACACACACACACACACACACACACACACACACACACATACACACAATCAAAGGCTGGACTAGGATGTGCCCTTGGTTTTGCCAGTCAGTATGTATGTGCTGTAACCATCTCTATGTATATGTTCAAGCATGCATACATGTCGTGGATTGTGTAGCAGGACATACTTCAACTTGCCGTGAGGCTGCGTTAAAGACAGCATCAGAAAACCTTTAACTTTTGCCTCAGTGGTGGTTTTGCAGGAATAGGCTGTTATCTTCAAAGTCTGGAATGCATTAGTTGATCAGTGGTGGGAAGATTTAATGCAAATCCAAAATCATCATTATCATCATCAGCCACCCTCTTTTTATCATTTTCCACACAGGGTCGGGGAGTTGTGTCAGCTATCGCCACCTCTCTCGATTCAATGCCACTTCCCTACCTTCTTCAACAGTCATGTCTGACTGTCACAGGTCTCCTCTCACACAGTTCATCCATCTCTTTGCTGGATGCCCTCATTTCTTCTTGCCATCTTCCTGTGTCTCACAAATCATCTTCTGCTTTCCTGCATGTGTGTGCAAACCAATGTAGTCCTTCTCCGCAATGGAGCTACTTTACATAGAAAGAAAAAATGTAAACTTATCATGATGTCTGTCTTCTGAAGTAAACGAAACGTGATTCACTTCAAAGATATCCTAGTTATAGAACCAAAGGCATGCACATAAATCAGATTGAACAAGAAGGAACACATTAAATGTGTATATCAGCTGTTGACAAACTAATTCTTATGTTGTATATTTTAAGGGAAATATGGCAGTCAGTTGTACTTAAAAAAAGCCACAATGTACACATTTATTTCCTGGTACTATCACAAACTGCAGACTTAAAACTGTCGATATTCATCCAAAATCACTAAGAAGACTTCTGTTACAGTATATGGAAATATGAATCAATACATAATTTTTCAGCTTACCAGAGTGTCATGCTGATCAGAGACACACATTTACAGACACCATATATGGCAATAAGAGTCTACCTTAGTGATCACCATGGCATATATCTAGTCAAAGGCTTGTTTTATAGTCTTCAACCAATCAGCTTACCTTGAGAGTAAGTCATTCTACACAAAAACTATTCCAAGTCATTCTTTGAGTTAGATTTACTTTGAGATAAACGGCACCAGCTTTTGCATCATAGCACAGCTGTTTAGCTCTTGGGATTTGAGTTTTATTTGTATGCAAGACATTTATCTTTTTTTTTTCCTCAAGCATAACAGCAGATGTTTTCTCAGAGGCTTTAAATTCAAACTGTCTCCAATGTGATCTCTTTAACTTAATAAACCACACTGATAGAACTGTATAGTTTCAAATATGAGCTCTTTAAACATTAAGATCATTGTTCTCTATGACAGAGCTGTACATTTAAGTAATTGTTTGTTTTTCTAAAAATTTTAATACTCTGTAAACTGAACAGCTTTGTAAACAGATTTCAGATAATGACATGCATAATCTCGGAGGTAAATAATATAATAATATTTTTTGTTGTCAGAGTAAACATATATCTCGTTGGCTAAATGTTTTGTGATTACCATTCAGAGGCCACTTGACTTTCCGTTTTTTTTTTTTCAATAAAAATAAGCATCTGTTTTTTTAATGGCCATGTCTGTTTACTGACTGCTTAATGTCCATCTTTATTTACAATAATCAGGGATTATTCAAAAAAAATTGTTTATATCTAGGAATCACATCTTTTCTCTAAACAATGCTTTTGTTCCTACATTTCATGGACTAGGTCTGTGTAATTCTGATGGTATTTCTAATCTTTTTCACTTTCTATATGAATTTTCCGTCAGGTAATACTATTAACTCATGATGACCCAGCATGCTTCTATAAAATTGAGGAATCTAGCACATCATTATTTTCTGCCATGTGTTATTCAGGCACAGTTCTTCCACTCTTTAAAATGCATGGTCTTCTGTCACTAACTGAATTTATTTTAATATCAAAGCTTTTGTTACTGCATGCAGTACAAAGAAATACTCATATTCTTCTGCTGAGCTTCACTGTCTGCTATGCTCATGACTGCTGTCATTGTTCACAGGATGTCTTGACACAAAATTGGTTGTTTTTCTTTACTTCTTTACAAATAATTTGAAAGACCAAAGTTATAGTTGAGATCTTGCATTTCTATTCTTGTTAGCTGTCAGATAATTACAAATTATTTCTAGTGGTATATGTTTAGAAACAGGTCAGCTCTTTGACCATTCATGTATCAGCAGAAAGAGCCACAACTCCAAATGACTGGCTAATCATCTTTTTTTTCCCCAAGAATATTTTCTGCTTGCATATCCCAGTAGTTTGCAGTGACCAATAAGTGTTTGTGTCAACACTGTTCCAGTGGCTTGTAATGCCCATTAAGTGTTTGTGTTAATACCATTCCAGTAGCTTGCAGTGATCATTAACTGTTTGTGTTAATACTGCTCCAGTGGTTTGCAGTGGTCAAGTGTTTGTGTTAATACATCTCCAGTGGTTTGCAGTTATCACTAAGTGTGTTAAAACTGCTCCAGTGATATGTAGTGATCAAGTGCTTATGTTAATACTGCTCCAGTGGATTGTAATGATCAAGTGTTTGCATTAACACTGCTCCAGGGTTTGCAGTGATCACTAAATGTTTTTGTTAACATTGCTCCAGTGGTTTGCAGTGATCAAGTGTTTGTGTTAATATTGCTACAGTGGTTTGCATTGATCATTAAGTGTTTGTGATAATACTGCTCTAGTAGTTTGCAGTGATCATTAAGTCTTTGTATTAATATTGTTTCAGTGGTTTGTAATGATCATTAAGCTTTTTTGCATTAACACTGCTCCAGTGGTTGCAGTGATCACTAATTGTTTGTGTTAATATTGCTCCAGTAGTTTGTAGTAGTCATTAAGTGTTTGTGTTAATACTGCTCCAGTGGTTTACAATGATCATTAACTGAATGAGTTAAGACTGCTCCTACCTCTACCAGAATTGATCCACAATAGTTGAATGCATTTGACAACAGCCTTTTCCTTTCTGCTCTGCCTAACTGTGCGATTCAGTGCATGCTCAGGGCATTGTTTCTTGGTAAGATTGCTTTACCAGTGAAAAGTAATTATAAATTTAAGCAATAGTTGTCCATTCCTGTGGACTTCTAACTGCAGCTGGATCTTGGTGCTGAAGTACTGTATATACCGTCTAGTGTGAGATTAGGCAGATGGTAAATTCCAGAATGCTATCTCCCATCTCCCCAATCCCAGGTCCCCAAAATCAACACTCCTGAAAAGGCTTTACATGTGTGTGCTGTACTGCAAAGTCACAATGCCAGAAACATAATAATTTTATAGTGAATGAAATCTAAATATTTACAACATCCACTGTGAAGTACCATCACTTATATAGCAAAACAATAGCAATAGTTGAATAACTGCAAAAAAAGTATAATATACACATCGGGTATCACTTCTGCATGTTGGTAACTGTATATTACAATAATATGCCTGAAGCATACCCTGACATTGTGCCTATATGTCTGATGAATTAGTGGAGGAATTGTAGTGAGAATTTTAATGGGAAAAGTGAATATGTAAGAGAAGACCATGACCTGGGAGACATAGTAATGGTTGGGAAGGCAGAAAATTATATTACTGTTGGCAGAGAAAAAAGAGATAAATGATATTAAGTTAGACAGGGTAGATCACTGTGAGTGGTAAGGTAACTCACTATAATTGGTCTCGTACATCTAAAATTTCTGATTTTTCTTGTAGTGTGTTCCTAAATATTATAACTGTCATTTGAGTTGTGCTTTCATGAATTTAAAATATTCATTTAGTATAGCTATTGCATCTTGGTATTCATTTGCTTCACTTACTACAGTCAGATTACGTTATAAAGAAGTTATGTACTCACCATAATGTTCCATGTTGGTAGTCCATCTCACCCTTCATTTTTACATATGGGTTCGGAGCCGATCCTCGGCTTCAAGTCGGCAGATTTACAAGCTCAAAGACTTCTGGTTGGCTCATGGCTAAGCAGGTATCCCATAGTGCACCAGTACAAACCCCAGATCTTGTTTGCTGCTCACTAGAAGAAAAAACCATAACAGACAAACCAATACTAAAGGGTCTCCAACCAAAGATAACCAAATTATTATTATTATTATCTCCAGATCTTCCAAGATGGGGGCAGGAGGGCGGGTTGGTAAAAATGAAGGGTGAGATGGACAACCAATATGGAACATTATGGTTAGTACCTAACTTCTTTATGTTGTGTAGTCCAATCTCACCTTCATTTTTACATATGGGACAGTGTCCCTAGTGCCTTATTCTTGGGTGGCTCACTGGAAAATACTCCTAAGCACCGTGGAGCCAAAGGATGCTCTACCCCTGGAAGCTAAATCCAATTTGTAATGTGTAATAAAAGTGTGAGGGGTAGCCCATGTAGCTGCTGCACAAATATTATCAAGTGGACCCTGGCTTGAAAGGCTGCAGAGATAGACAGCGACCTGGTAGAATGAGCCTTGATCCTACAGGGTAAAGGTCTGCCCTCCGAACTGTAAATAAAGGATATGCAACTGGAAATCCAGTTAGATAGTGTAACTTTAGAAACTGGTAAGCCCAATCTGGAGTCAGAAAAGGAAATGAATAGTTGATCTGATTTCCTAAATTCTTTGGTCCGCTGTAAATAAAAATGTAGTTGTCTATAAATATCCAGCTGATTAAAATTGTATTCGGCTGCATTACAGTGATTAGGGAAGAAAACTGGGAGTTCTATTGATTGATTTAAGGTAGCAGGGGAACAAACTTTGGAGACAAAGGAGGGATTAGTATGCAGTGACATCCTGTCTTTGTGAAAGATCAAATAAGGTGGCTTAACAGACAAGGCTTGTAGCTCCGAAACCCATCTAGCTGACGTGATAGCTACCAAAAACAAAGTCTTCCAAGACAAAAATTTCAATGAAGATGAGTGAGAAGATTCAAACAGGGAAGATGTCAGTTTGGACAACACAAAATTTAAATCCCAAGAAGCCACAGGTTCTTGCAGTGGTGGTCTCAAAAGAGTGATTCCTTTCAAAAAGGTCTTGCACAGCTTATGAGACATTAAATTGTTATCTGGAAACGCTAAGTGAAAATGAGAAATTGCCGCCAAATGGACTCTGATAGTGGTGGTGGCAGCTCCTTGTTGAAAAACCTCAGAGAGAAATTCCAAAATCACAGGGATAGAAGCAGTGTAGGGATCTACATTCATTTTCTGAGCCCAAATAGAAAATCTTTTCCATTTGCTGCCATACAGCCTCCTAGTTGAAGGTTTATGGGAGGACGTAAGAATATGTGATACTGAGGATGATACATCATGAAGCCTCACTAGGGATGGAACTGGAGCACGCTGTCAATTTGAGGGTGTGGATTGAGGGATGTAACGAACCTGACATGTGAGTCAACAGATCTGGTGCTGGGTCCAGGATCCAAGGATCATCCAGGAGAAGAGGCTCGAGAAAGGGGAACCAGACCTGATGAGGCCACTAAGGAGCAATGAGGATCAACTTGCTTTCCAGCTGACTGGCTTTCTGAATCACTTTGGAAATGAGAGGAAATAGAGGAAAAGCATACAGAAGTCCCATGGGCCAATCGTGAGCCAGAACATCTCTGGGTGAGTGGGAATGAGGGAAAAATAGCTGCTGCACTTGGTATTGGCTGGGCTGGCAAGTAGATAGCAGCAAGGGTGTCCCCATTTGCGGAAAATCTGTTCCGCTCTTTCCTGTTTCAGAGACCACTCGTGAGGCAGTAGGATCGCTTGGCTGAGCTTGTCGGCTATCACGTTGGTCGTCCCTGGAATGTGCATTGCAACCAGAAAGTGCTGGGAAGAAATCGCCCATTCCCAAACTCGCATGGTCTCTCGACAGAATGGGTAAGATCTGGTACCGCCCTATTTGTTGATATACCAAACTACCGACATGCTGTCTGACTGTATCGCAATAGTCCCGAGAGGAAGAAGGTCTTGAAGTGCTTGCAACACCAGGAGCACCTTCCTCATCTCCAGAACATTGATATGCAGGTGAGCCTTGTGTTCTTGCCATGTGCCTTGGACAGTCCTGCCGAGATAATGACCCCCCGCCTGATCTGGGAGGCATCCATGGTCACAGTGGCAACGGGTTGGGCAGGAACAAAGGTGGCACCTGTGATCAACTGGTTGGTGGCTATCCATCAAAGAAGGTCCTTCTTGCATGAATCCATCAGCAGGATAGGATGACTCAGTGGGAAATATTGGAAAGACTATTGGAAAGACAGAAACCACTGGAGAATTCTCATGTGCAACCTGGCTAATGGTACTAATAAAATGGTGGAAGCCATAGTCCCAAGGAGCTGAAGAACCCACTTCACTTTGACCTTCCACAACGGGAGAAGACATTGAATTTAAGAGATTAAGTTTTGTGCCCTGTCGGCGGGGAGATGAGCTGTCATGTTCACTGTGTCTACCTCTGCGCCTATAAAAATCACAGATTGAGAGGGCAATAATACAGATTTTTCCCAATTTATGGAGATCCCTAACTGAGCACAAAGTTGAATAGTGGTGTCCCTGTTTTGGAGGAGTAGATGCCTGGTGGGGGTGGTCAGGAGCCAGTCGTCCACATACGGAAACACCTGGAATCCCTGACATCTCAGGTGAGCTGTAACTACTACCATGCATTTGGTGAACACCCTTGGGGCTGTGGTGAGACCAAAGGGCAGAGCACGAAACTGATAATGACTGACTCCCAGTCAGAAGCGTAGATATCTCCTCGATGCCTTGTCCATTTTTATATGGTATTAGGCATCTTGGAGATCTAGACAGCACATCCAACAGTCTTTCCCTAACTACAGGAGTATCGACTGCAGAGTTACCATTCAAAACGTGTCCTTCTTCATGAATTCATTTAACCTGCTGAGGTCCAATATTGGCCTCCAATCTCCAGTTCATTTTGGTACTAAAAAGAACCTGGAGTAAGTTCTGGATCCTATCTGGTCTGCTGGGATGGACTGGATGACTCTTTTTAAAAGCAACTTGTTGATCTCCACAGTTGCCTGGTCCCTGTGATTGGGGGGTACATCTGGGATCTTCTTGGGAACAAACGGTGGAAAGGAAAAGGGTATGATATAGCCTCTGGTAACAACTCTTTGTACCCACTTGTCTTGAGTGATATTTAGCCAGGCTTCTGGATACAAAGAAATGCAACCCACAACCAGCCCCAGAGAAACACAGTCAGGCCTCACATCAGGAGCACTGATAAGGCCATCCCTGAAAGGAATCACGGCCTGGCTGGTATTGTGGACCGCCCCTGCCTCTAGTGCAATGTCTTCAATTTCCTCCTCCTCCTCTGCATCTGAAGGAGGGTTCACCTTGTGTGTCCAGAAAGACCCTCTGGGACTTTTTGAAACACATTTTACCGCCCCTTTGACCTTTGGGGTATGGTCGAGAGGGAACAGTAAAATCTACTCCCATAGCAGAAAGCGTCTTTCCTTCTTGCTTACACCAAGTGAGTGTGTCCTTCACCTTAGAACCAAACAATGAGGAACCATCAAATGGGGCATTAATGAAAGTAGACTTGAATGGTTCCGCAAAATTACAGAAGTGCATCCAGGAGTGACACCTCAGGGCAACTCCTGAACCCACTGCTTTACTCACTCCATCAGCCCCATAGGAGATAAGCCACATGGAGGAGTTAACTATAGAATTTAAGGTGGACAACTAAGCAGAGATCTTGTCAGGGACTCCCTCAGTACATGCACCTTGTATAGAATCTCCTAACTCCTTGAGGAGATCCCTCTGTAAGCTTGTGAAGTGAGTGAGATAGTTCAACAATCGAAAGGTAAATGCCGCTGAAATAAAGATACGCTTCCCAAATCTGTCCATCTGTCGAGAATCCTTATTTGGCGGATGAACAGAGGAAGAAGTCACCACCAGCTCCTTCTTTGTGGCCGCTGCCACCACCATGGCATCACAGGAATGCTCTTAGACAAAAACTCTTTACCAGGAGGAGCAGACAGAAACTTATTAGGTCTCATGGGGACTGGCTTCACCACATCAGTAGTATCCCACACCTTTTGACTAACTAGATCCATCAATTTGTCAAAAGGTGGAGACACCCAAGAGGCAGAAGGTTGAGGCCCGAATACCTTCAGGTACACCGACTACTCATCAGAAGGGTTGACAGTGGGCCAGTCACACCGCTGCTTAAGAATCTCTAAGATGTCCATGAAGGAGACATCATCAGAGGATGACTTGGGGGACCCTTCCGACTCCTCGAGGTCAGTGTCCGATGTCAAGGACTCATCCTGGGAGTCAACATGCTCCCTCTTACATTGCCTCTTCCGGGGAGGCTCCTCAAAAGGACATCCCAGGGAGGCCTCGGAAGAGTGGCAGCCACCAGCCAATGGCTCCTGAGCCTGAGGGTCTCTGCTGTCTCTGGAGAGAGTAGGGGCTGAGACCAAAGTGGGTGCTCTCGAGGGAAGATTGCTGGTACCACTGGTAGGGACTGGAGAATGAGACAGCACTCTCCTCATCATCTCAAACGCCGACCTCTCCAGCTCCGAAGACCTCCCCGTCTCCGAAGAGACAAAAGTTGACATCGGAGCCAAAGCTATCGGCTCCGAGATAGATGCAGGGTCCAAGCTCACCTTGGCTGATGCGTTGAGAGGAAGGCTCAAAACCAAAGAAGATCGTTTCCAACCCTCTCTGTCGGTGCTGACAGGAGAGCTTCAGCCCCTGGACACGATGGACAGCACTGAGCATATCGGAGCCAAACCTGGCTCCAAAGCAGTGACAAAGGGAGCTGGAACCGATAGTACCTTCGGGTGGCACCACGCACTCCAGCTCTGAAGGGCCAACATGGCTCGAAGGAGGAATAGCAGACAAGGGCAAAGTTGGATCGAGTGGCTCCGGAGCCGACTGGGTCGGAGCCAACAATAATTTTGGTAAGGCAGACGACTTCAGGAGTCTCAACACTACCCTCTCCACATCTTCTTCTGAAAGGCTCCTGGAAGATCTGGAAGACATAGTAGGGGATCTTGATCTAGGGGGCACTGGAGACTTCAGTAACACGGAAACCGGTAGGGAATCCACAGACTGTCTCCGAGTAGCAGATTCAATTGCTGATTCAATCGATTCAGAGGTCGGCTCCAAAACACTTGGAACCGACTCTGACACCACAATGGTGCTCTCCTGCAACTCTGAAGGCAGTGGAGTCAAGGAGGCAGATTTTGACTGTTTAGAAGGTGGCTCCGAGACACCAACCAGCACCGCAGAAGGCCTTTTTGAAGACTTAGATTTGCCAGACTTGGAAGAAGCTGAAGAACTGGATAGAACTTCCTCAAAAGATGGTTTTAGTAGACCCTTGAGTATAAACTTGTTCTTTCTCTCCTGTAACACCCTAGGAGAGAAGGCATGGCAGAACAAGCATGATTCCTGCAGGTGGATGGCCCGTAAACAGTGGACACAGCTACTGTGGCCATCCGTTAAAGACATTTTTTGGGAGCATTTCATGCACTTCTTAAAACCCGAAGGTTTGTGCTCCTTACTCTCTTTAGACATTTCACAAACACACACACACACACACACACACACACACACACACACACACAGGAACTGTATATAACTCTATGTGGTAACAATTTTTAGGTCCTCTAACTAAAACGGGCCTAGCCCTACAGAAGGAAGTACCATGAAGACTAGGTCCTCTAACTTAAATGGGCCTAGCCCTGTGGAAAAGAAAACTAGGTCTTCTAATTTAAACAGACCAGAAAACACACACACACAGAAAACTGTATATAACTCTATGTGGTAACAACTTGAAGAAAATAACTAACGTACTAAGGGAGGAACTCCAACCCTTAGCAAATAACCAGCAGATCCCTGCCAAAAAAACAATCTCAGATTAAGGAAACTAAACTGCCAATAACGGTCTAGAAAAAACAACAGAATAACAGGAGCCCCTGTTAACTAGCAGCAGAAAACCACCACAAACTAATAAACTACCTGATAAGGAAAAAAGTGCAATGGCACCTACAAAGAATTCTAAACTGGCACATAGGATACCAGACTAACAACAAGTTTAAGCTAAGAATGCACCAAAAAGGGCAACCAACACTACTGCCTAGGATAATATCACCTTACAACACAGTAATAAATGTTATACAAAATTTAAATAGAAAAATTTTGACACTTAGCCAGAGCCAAGAGAAGCACAACCGAACTCATCGACGCGGCAAACGAGATCTGGGGTTTGTAGTGGTGCACTATAGGATACCTGCTTAGCCACGAGCCAACCAGAAGTCTTCGAGCTTATAAATCGGCTGGGTCAGAGCCGAGGATCGGCTCCGAACCCATATGTAAAAATGAAGGTGAGATTGGACTACACAACATGTTATGTTTTATGGCAGAAATAACTGCCAAATCTGTGCAACTTCACTCAAATATGTGGTTCATATCCTAACACTGGAAGGGATTAACTCATTCCCTCCACTGAAGTTCTTTTGAATGTGTACATTAAAAAAACTGAAGTTATCACCTCACAGTTCAAACAAATGCTCATATCTCATGAATCATAAGTGTTAATAGAAAACTGCAAATAGCAAACAATCCAGCACAGAGTAACCTTCCCAATGGTTTTATTCATTCATTTCTGTCATAAACTAGATTAGCCTTAATTATCATAGTAAATATGAAGTTTGTAATGTTGTACAAACAGCTTATAATATCTCAGTAACCATTCAAGCAAAACACATATTGCCAGCAATATTTTCTTCATTCAGCTGTGAGCTCTCATATGAGGTTAAGTAGTTCTATCTGTATCACTTGATTGTTGAGATATTTAGAAGAAATATAAAACTTATTACAATACAACTAAATAGTACACAAATAATATCTAATATCTGATTATCTGTACTAGACATGGGTCAGTATTAATACAGCTGTGTTTGCTATTGTATAAGCTTTAAATTGTAATATTCTAATACTTTGAATGTTTCTAGAACTATTAATCCAAATATGAACAAGCCATATCTGACACCTAAAAGTGTCAGTAGTATGTAACTGCAGAAATGCCAGGAGACATCACTAGGGTGTAATGATTAAACCACATTCTAACAAAGTGAAAGGAAATACTAAAACGCACATCCTCATACTAAAGCATCACTTATTCATTCCCTTGGCATGGTGTAGTACCTGTCTAAGTTTACTGCTGATGCAACAGTGATATCAAGGAAGATTCTAGAAAGTGATATGGAATGGTTTTGGTCAGCAAAACAGGAAAACAGTTTTGAAGTGTTGAAATATTTGTTCACTACAGTACTTACACTCAAATTTTATGATGCATCACAATCTAGTACACTGCAGGTAAATGTAAGAGAAGGGGCTTGGTGCAGTATTATTGCAAGAACACAGGGCAAGTAGTATATATTGGTCAATATTCTCAGTAATGTTATGCTCAATTGAAAAATGACACATTGGCTACAATTGTCAGAAATTTCACAACTATATTTATAGCAAAAGAATCATAGTAAAATCAAATCATGAACTACAACTGAGTATATTTTAAAATTCATTAGATAGAGAACCAGCATGACACCAGATAATGTTACTCACATTGCAAAAATATGCTCTGCAAGTGCAATGCAAGCCTGTTAAACTTATGCATATAGGGATTACTTTGGGCAGAATGTATCCACAGCAGTGCAAGGAAGATTGGCTTGGGGAGACCAAAAGTTGTGAAGGGTGTTTCTCAATTTCCAGTGTATGATGAAAAAGCTGAAGGAAAATAAAACCCATTGCCACTATTTCAGGATAGCCAGAGAATGCCAAACCACTCAATCTCTTAAAAAGATCTTATTTTTCATACAGATATGAACTGTTATTGCTCCAAGATTGACTGTTTAAAGGTGATAAAATGATAATCCCTAGTCAACTGGGAGAAAGCTTTTTAGTAGGATTCATGAATTACATGTGGGCATGAGCAAATACAAAGAAAGAGTCTGCAGTGTTTTGTTCTAGTCTGGTATGACTAAGAAAACATAACAAATGATATGAAAATTCAGAACTGAATAACTTATTCAGAAATCAATATCAGAAATATTTGAAATCAAAATTCCACATTTCATTCTCACTGTTAGTTCCAAGTAGCAAACAATGTGCAATTAGACTACTACAGAAAAGAGAAATGAAACAAAAATGTTACTTTACTAGAAAAAGAATGTGCCATTGTTAATAAAAAAGAGAAAGAGAATAGGAAAGCACAGAAGCAGGTGTTCAAAACTAGAAACAGGAGAGAAACTGCAGAACTCAGTAAAGCAGACTTACCAGGATTATATCTGATTCAAGTATAAGACAAAAAAAATATTGAATAAACAGGAATCATTTACAAGGATTATCTAGTTACGGCAGCTACAGAATGCTTCAGAAAGTACAAGGACACCCTTAAATTCCTTCAGTGAAGACGGTTGAGTCTACCGGATATTCACAGGAGAATAAGCTATCACCATAGGTTCATAGGTTCATAGATTCATACTAGGCTATCTGCCCTAGGGCATTTATAAGCCTAGCCAGAATGTGTTTGGCTTTCGCCACCCATTTTAAATTTATTTTGCTATGCCCTTTTTCGAGGTTAGTATACTGTGCCTCTGTCTAACAGTGACACAGAAGTGATACCCAGGGTAAACCTACAATCTCCCATCCACTCATCAAGATTCCTCTTGAAGAGAGTCAATGAGGGACTCTGCCTAACCTGTACTGGGATTTTATTCCAGAGTGAAGGGTGCCTCTGGGTTATGAATCTGTCCCTCCAGCATGTCCTATTTATTTCAGTGCTGATGTTCAAGTCTCTCGAGCGCGTAGCTCGATGGGATTTGGATTTTCTGAGGTGCAGCATGTCCATTAATTCCGGGTTGGACATGGCTTTATACATCAGGCACAGATCGTCTCTGAACAGGCGGTATGCCACTGAGTAGAGCTGGAGTTTCTTTAACCGGGCAGCATATGGCATCTGTTTGAGCCTTTTGATCCTCTTGGTGAGGTACTTTTGGGGTCTTTCCAGTTGCTGCAGGTGTCTGGTAAGGTACATCCCAAAAGGGGCATTGTACTCAATTATGGGCCTAATGAGGGATGAGTAAAGAGGCATGATGACCTCCCCTGATCTAGATGTGAATCCCTTCATGATTAGGTGGGCTATATAAAATGTTTTTCTAACCACTTTGGCCACGTGGTTGTCAAATGAGAGATTGCTATCAACTTGGGTCCCCAGGTCCCTAATTACTTCTTCTGTACTTAATGGATTACCACCTATGTGGTAATTTGTGGGCACTTTGTTTTGCCAAAGGGGATGACTATACACTTTTGGCATTTAGCTTGAGGACATGGCTCTGGCATCAGTTGTCTGTTTCTATGAGGCCCTTTTGGAGGATGCTTGTGTCGGCTGGAGAGTCGATTATGGCCCAGTTTGCAGTCATCTGCGAACTTGGTCAGCCACAGTCCTTCCATGTTGGCCTGTACCTCCGAGAAATATATACCGAACAAGAGAGGTCCCAGGACTGAGCCTTGTGGGACACCACTTGTAACTGGTTTGGAGTCTGACATGGCTCCAGCAATTCTAACCATGTTGGTTCTGTCCTTGAGCCAGTTTGCAATCCATCTAGTGACATAGGGGTTTATATTTAAGCTGGTGAGCTTATCTATAATGCCTGAGTGGGGTATTGTATCGAAGGCTTTTGTGAGGTCCAGGTAGGCTGTGTGGACCACCTTCCCCTTGTCAATGGCCTTGGTGACTGTTTCAAAGAAATCAACCAGGTTTAAGAGGCAGGATCTGCCCTTAACAAAGCCGAACTGGGTAGGATCCAGTGTCTGTAGGTCCCCAATATCTTTATTTATGAGGTCCATGATGATCCTTTCCATAGCTTTGCAGACCAAGCTAGTCAGGCTTATGGGGTGATAGTTTCCAGGATCCGTTGAGGCACCACCTTTATGGAGAGGGACCACTGTTGCTGTATGCCACTCTTTGGGCACATATCCTGTAGTAAGGCTGAGATTGAACAGTAGTTTTATGTTTGGGTTTAGCTCTTCTTGGAGTTCATGTAGGACGCAGCCCGGGACACCGTCTGGTCCCATTGATGCTGTGTTTTTTGCTTTGGAGAGGGCGGCTCTTACCTGAGCATCTGAGATGTCAGGGGGGCAGCACTCTGCTGGGATAGATATTTGCCCTTTTGGTGGGGGGGGAGTTTGCGCTGAACCTGTCAGCTAGGATGTTGGCAATGTCTGTGGGTTCAGTGTATTTTTTGTCATTTTGGACTAATTCTGAGCATATCTGGGAATTACCACCCAGGTTCCTAACATAACTAAAGAAAGCCTTGTGATTATCCTTAGTGTCCTGTGCAATTTTTCTCTCGAAGCTGGCCTTAGACAATTTTATGAGTGCCCGTAGTTTTTTGCTAATACTGATCAGTGATGAAGATTTATTGGGAAAGACTGAGTTAAATCAGTTGACACAAATACTTTATTAGCATGACATAGGTAAGATGCAGAATAAGACAATTCATGATCATTTAGTTAGTTCCAAATCAGAACTACTATCTTATAAAAAAAATGCCATGATCCAAAAGTCATTAATACAAGCTGTACTGATATACGCAGATATTCTCATTATTGTAGTCTAATCAAAAAGCTAGTAAGATCTATTGATTGTTTATGGTTGAATTTGCTGTAAACCCATATACCGAACTTTACGTCTGTGTAACTGTATTGCATGTGATGCACATAGAACAGGGTTAAGATGTTACAAATCCTCTGTATGAACTGAATGACATTCAATTTTACTTTTAAAGTAAATGGATACTTTAGACATAGTGATAAGTGAAGTAATAATAACCCTTGTTTATTTTAGTGGGTTACTTCAGAAGCATGTATACTTAAAATGTGATCTGTGTTTATCTTTGTTCTTACTATTTGTTTACTTAAACTTTTTTTCTTTGGGAGCTTTTCTTCTCGGGTCTCTGCTGAAAAAGGTCTTCTAAGAACCCAGACAAACTAACCCGGTTAACAAATGTAAAAATAAGTAAATAAATAAGCCTACTGACAACTGTTTGTAATGTGATGCTGCTAATCAGTCTGTAATAAAGACTGACAATATCAAGGCCTCTGTATGAAAGCTTTGTTGGAATTCTGGTAGATCACATCTACTGATAATCTCCTGAAACCCAGTCATAAAATTAGACTTGATTTAAATGACATTTCTTCAGATGATGATGAACCCATATTGGTTGTTTTCCTCCTGTTAAGCTACCAGGCATTCACTTCCTCAGACTTTTCCTGCTCCCCATTGAAAAACAGTGTCACGCTTGCTGTCGTCCAGCTGACAGGAGCTTCTGCATTAGACAGTGATCTGGTAAGAATCACAATTATGGGCTTTTCCAGCACACTGGACATATTCTCAAGGACCCTGTCAGCCAGCTGTTATGATCCCCGTGCATTAATTCCTCCTTCTCCCTTTACATCCTGGTGTCCAGTCATTACTCTCTCCACTCCTCCCTAGCATCTTTCCATTATGGCATCTTTACTTCTCTTTCTTTCATTAAGACAGATGTAGAATATTCATTCAATGCACCTACCTTTGCCCTGTCTTCTGTAATCTTGCTTCTTTCTCTGCTCAGTTTCTCCAGGTCTTTTCCTCTTTTTTATTTTTGTGATGCTTTTGTTTTCCTTCTTTATACCTTCTCCTTTATACCTTCTTTCTACTTGAAACTTTGTTACTCTCAGCTTCTTTGTTGCCCTTCAACTTGCTTCCTTGTATTGTGCCTCTTCTACATTCCCTACACTTCCTTTCCCCTTCTTGTATGCCAAATCACTTATTGTAATTTCTGACCTCATATTCCTGGGTCGCCACATTGTCCTTTTCTGTCCCATTCTTGCCTTTTTCTCAATCCCATTCAACAGCTCTAAGTACTCCCCCCAACCAATCCCCAAAACGTATTCACTCCCTTAATTGATCACCTCATCTTTTGGTTCCTGAAAGATAAACTCATCTTTGACTCTCTCACCCTTACCAACATAATGAACTCTTAAAAATGCCACACCATCATATTTGTTGCAGTATTGCTACCTTTGCCACTCTGAACCACCTACAAAATCACTGTTGACCATAAAATTACCTTCCCCTGAGCGCTCCTCATTGATTAGGCTCAGAACTAATATTCTGCCCTTTTTGGTACAGTTCTATATACCAGCTGGCCAAACGTTTTGTAGTCTAAGATCTCAATAATGTTCCACACTGTTTCTGTTTCTGACATGGAGCTTGGAATCTCCAGTCCAGCCCATGCAGATTCAGATTCACCATGTGTGCAACCCTCTTCTTTCTAACTCACCCCTTTATTGCCTCCCCCACAGTATCATCCTCCTCCCTTGACATGTCTTCAAGGTGACACACTGAGTTGGTCTATCAGGATTTCCCTTCCTTCTCCTTAGCTAGCTGTGTTCTGACCTTATGTTCTGGCCCTGCCAGTTCTCATGCTTCATTCATGGTACGGGGGTTCACCCTCCTCTCTAGCCTTGCCATCTTTTATTTATATCACTACTTCTATCCTTCCGCTCTCAGTCATTCCTGAACAGATTATATCCAGGCACCCCTATGTCCCTGCTCTCTTGTTAGTGGTTCATGTCTTTGTGATATAACTAAAACCGAAACCTTCATCCTCGTCACAGTAAGCTCCTCAGCATCCTACCCATATTCCACGTAGTATGTAGTAGTAGTACTCTCTAATGCTTTCACATGTTTCTCAGTTACTCTACTACGCTATGTGATCTTTTTTTCCTACTCTCTGCTGTGAAAGAACTTACCCCTTCCTGCTTCTTAACACCCTTGCCATTTCCATTTTAGTTTAATGGTATGATCACTGAGCTATGAATATTCCAACCTAATGGTAAATACCACTGTTTCTTCTCTGCTAAGATAAAGCCAGCGCCTAGCATAAAGCCGGTCACTACGCTAGGATTCTCTGTCATTCTACCATTCCCAGGCACATTTTTCCCTCATCTATTGCCGCAGCCAATAATTGCACTTCTTAATTCATTTCATATATGGAGTTTTTGCTATTGGCATAGGTATCATTTCTAATAATGTCACCTCGAACCCCCTATCTCATAACTGTCTGTCACCTCACTGTTTCTGCTTGCTGCTACTTCAACTGTCTTCCCTGGCAATTCATCATTTCATAAGTGCACCATATCCTGTAGCCAGCAATCCTTACACCCTGAGAGTGGTTTCTCCAGTTTAATCTCCCTGGTCTTCAGTAACCAAAAGCATTTTCTATGCTCCCCACTGTAGCTATTGTCACCTTCACTTCATATCTCATGTCACTTTACCTTTAATTTGCAACATTTACCCAAACAACTGTCATACACCAATCCTCCTCATTGAGCATACTGATTGCTGTTCTCCCTTTTGCCACATCCATTCTCTACCCAATCCCTTAATTGTTCTTCCCCTTCAGCCTTTTGTCCCTTCCAAATAACTGAATAACCATTTCCCACTTATTTCTCTATGGCCTCCTCTGGGTTTCCATCCACTTTGTCAGTCATCTACCCATGTCCTCCCACTTTAGGTTTTGTCTGTTTATATTCCCTTTCAGGGATGCAGCTTACACCTTCTCCTTTCAACTTACTCAGTGATGAAGCACATACCCGTACCTCTCTGACAGTCTCTATCAAACACCTTCTGTTCTCAGCTTTTATCACTCCTAACTTTTCCTACCTACTACCCTGAACCCTTACAAACTCCATGTACCTGTATACACCAACTCTGCGATTGCTGTACCTCAGAAAGGAGAAATTCTCTGAGATACCGTATCAAATCATCATCATCATCATCATCATCCCCCTTTTTCCCATTTACATGGGGTTGGGGTATCGTATTAACTGTCGCCAACTCTCTCGATTCAGTGCCACTCTCCTGCCTTCTTCAACACTCATGCCTGACTGTCGCAGATCTTCTTTCACACAATCCATCCACCTCTTTGCTGGACGCCCTCGCTTCCTCTTACCTTCTTCCTGTCTGTCCCAAATCTCCCTCACCAGATTATCGTCTGCTTTTCTACATGTGCCCATACCATCGTAATCTGTTTTCTTTGATCTTTTCTGCAATTGGAGCTACTTTGGCTTCTGCTCTTATGTCCTCATTTCTTCGCATGTCCCGCAGTGTGCATCCTACCACCTCTCTCAGGCACTTCATTTCCATCACCTCTAGCTTCTTCAACTGTTCTGCCTTTACTGCCCAGGTTTCTGTACCATACAGTAGTACTGGTCGCACCACTGTCTTGTACACCTTACTTTTCAGCTTCTTTGGCATTCTTCTGTCATAGACTACACCTGATACTCTATGCCAGTTGGCTGCAGCCCCTCGGATTCTAGGTTTGACCTCTTCATTCAGACTACCCTTCTCAACAGATACTTGAAGCTGTTTACCTGTTCCACTGTCTTCCCATCTATCTCTATTCTCAGCTTCTTCTGATTTCCCCAATCTGCTGCCATTACCACTGTCTTATCTGTGCTTAGTTTCATCCCATGTGCCTTCAGATTTGCATTCCATTCTCCTTTCCTTTGCTGAAGTTCTAGATCAGAGTCTGCCTGTACTGCCACATCGTCTGCATACAGCAGCTTTGTTGCTCTGACCCCTCCAACCTGTTTGCTGATGTAGTCCATTACCAGTATAAACAGCAGTGGGCTCAGAGCTGAACCCTGGTGTACACCCACTCCCACTGGGAACCCCTCAGTGAGGTCAAACACTGTTCGTACTTGAGTCACTGGGTCCTTGTACATAGCCTGTATTAATTCTACCAATGTTTCTGGGACTTCAAACCACCGCAGTACTGCCCAGATCAGCTTTATTGGGACCTTGTCATATGCTTTCTCCAAGTCTCGGAAAGCCCAGTTTGACTCTCTCCTCTTCTCTAGTTTCTTTTCAAGTATCTGTCTCAATGCAAACATCGGGTCAATTGTGCTGCATCCTGATCTGAATCTGAACTGTTCATCTCCCATCTTACATTCTACTATTCTGTGTATCCATTTATCAATCACCCTCTCCAGAACTTTCATGCAATGTGGTAGGAGTTTGATGCCTCTGTACTGTCCACAGTTGTGGATGTCCCCTTTGTTCTTGTACACTGGCACGAGTATGCTTATTCTCCAGTCATCTGGGATACGCCTTTCTGTCCACACTGTAATTAGTACCCTCAGGAGCTGTATCAAATCACACACACATTTTTGAAGTTGAGCATCTTGTAGCATGGAGTCTCAAACTTAAAATGTAAATCCATGGATAGATTAGATGTAAACAGACATATATATATTCTCTATTCTCAAACTTTGTAGGTAAAATGTGGAACTCCCTACCGACCATGCTCACCTCAGAACCTTCACTCCTACAATTCAAAAAAAAGCTTAAACCCCATCTCAATACTCTCTGGCAATGTCCCTGTTCCAAACCTGATTAACCACTATCATTTACCCTTCTCTTACCTCTCTATCCTTAACCGCTTTTTAACAAGGCGCCTCACCTTTGTATCTGACCTATGTTTGTTTTTTATATGCTGCTGTTATTTTTTTCCCAAGATGTGATGTATCTTTATATTGTATTTAGAACTCAACTATCTTCCTTTTTTTGCATTAACAATGTTCATATGTCTGTTATGTACCTGGAGCTTTTCTCCCCGGGCCTCCGCTGAAAATGGACATGTATCCAGTCGGACTCTCCCGGTTAACAAATGTAAAATAAATAAAATAAAATAAAATAAATATATATATATATATATATAGAGAGAGAGAGAGAGAGAGAGAGAGAGGGAGAGACAGGTAGATGGACAGCTTGGTATAGAGAGATGGATAGATAGATAGATAGATAGATAGATAGATAGATAGATAGATAGATAGATAGATAGATAGATAGATAAACAGATATTTTATTGGCATTTATCAGGCGTTTAATATTTAATTTTCAAGAACAATTACTGATATGTAACTTTAGTGCTCTGGCCTACATGAGCCTACATTCCCTACTCTTCAAATTGAAAAGTCTTTAAGAAACATACAGGCAATTAACACCAAATCTTGTTTTGATACCAGACACAAACAAAAAAATGAGTTTATTCTTGTCTTAAATGTCCAGATTTCTTGTGCTAAGAGGTTGACAAGTATGGCTGTAAGTCAGTACCATACCAACAAATCTAAACAACCTCAGATGTACCTCCCTGGACTATATGAAGAGAGACATGGTGCGGCTTTCAGACTATATGTGTCCCAGGCTAGTATGAACCTAGCATAGAGCAGCATTCTACTTTCTCCAAGGATGAAGCCACAATATAAACTGAATGTAATTGATTTTAACATTTGATTTAGTTTTTGGTGACATCTGAAATGGGTACATTGCATGGGAGGATATAGCAGACAGATTACACTGCTTTGCCAGGGATGGGCTACAGATTTCCTCTTTAGGCTTTCATATATTGGTTAAAACCTTCCCCTTCTTCATAATGCCTTTTTTAGGCATTGCCAATCTGGTGCAAACCCAGCATAAGAACATCTAAAGGTGTTACTGCTCAATGCCAGGAGTCTAAACAAGAAACTCCACCATCTACAGGCTCTCATTAACCTGGAGAACGTAGATGTTATGCAGCTACTGAGATTTTGTTTAAAGCTACTGAGACCACACTGGCAGTGCAGAGCAACAATGCCTAATATACACACCCCAAGGTTGGTCAGTCCTCACGATGTGCATTGGCAAAGTCTCATATCACATCCTTGCAAGCTATAGGTCCCCCTCACAGGAAACCGAAAACATATACTTATAACATACTGGGCACACTCCACATTCAACCCAACACCATATTCATGGGTGACTTTAACTACCCCACTGTAGACAGGGAATCATACATGACCCCTAATATCCATGTCTAGAGATTCCTGGACTTTGTAATCACAAATACTCTGGACCTGCTAGTCTGTATGCCAACTATGGGCACAAACATACTTGACCTGGTCCTTGCAAACACTGGAGAATGTTGTACCATTCGTAGTGTATTATCCCCACTGGACAGGTCAGACCATAAAGCTATGTCCTTTGAAATAAAAATAATACCCATGATCCCAGGTAACCCAAGAACTTTTATGAATTATTCCTAAGCAAATTGCTTTCTGTTGTGACACCTTTACAAAATTTCAAGCCCTCCAAGCCCACTTAGCCCTGAGAACACTGCTGCATATGCAAAATTGTTCATGGAAACCTTGTATTATCATATTAACAGCTGCATAGAGACAGAAGTACCCACTCATAACAAGCACAGGACTGAAAAAAGAAGCTAACCTGGCAGAATCCAAACATCTGTAGGTTGCCCAACAAAAGGAAGAAAATCATACAGAAAATTAGGAGGTACGATACCCAGCAAGGTCAAAACTCCCTCATTAATCTAAAGAAGCAACTTTGGGATAATTAACCCTACCAAAGTCAGACTTGAGATAAAAAATAGCCTCCAAGGCCAAGGACAATAACACAACTTTCTTCAGTTATGTACACAACCTAAAAGGCATTATGCAACAATGTACTGAATTAATTGTAAATGGAGCCACTTGTTCAGAGTCAGAAGATATAGCAAATCTATTGGCCAACAAATTTATCTTCACTTGAACCACACTCTCCCCTTTCCAGATACCCTTCAGGAAATAACCACAACCATAAATCCCCCAATTATCACTATGGAACAGGTCCTCAAGATACTTTCCAAAGCCAAGAATACTGCATTGATGGGCACTAATAACATCCTGGGATGCCTCTGTAATAGCATGGGCTCACTAGAATCACTTTTTAACCACAACCTTCAAACAGGCTTCATGTCAAATGAATGGAGGACTGCAATAATTATCCTATTGCAAAAGGACGACCATAAGCCTGAGTAGTCTAATATGTAAGCAATGGAAAGAATAATGATGGCATAGGAAGCCTACAAATACCAGAACCTGCTTTTCTTTGTTCTTCCCCAAGGAGGTTGGAGGGGCTCTACACTGAGGCACTGGCACTGGCTATTAGATGAGCCAACTACAGCTCTGCCCAATAGTCTGGATTTGGGAATGCAACAACTTGGTCTTTGACCATCATATATCAACGCTAGAAAGAAAATCATTCCATGTTGCATAATTTATAAGCAAGGCCAGGGCAGCACCACTTCAGGCTGGCCCTGTGACCATACCGAATACTAAGGAGGCAATCCAAGGGAGAGATATATGCTAATTAGTCATGTGCACTATCCCCTGAAACGTCACCCAGGAAGGCACTTATGTGCCGAGCAAATCAAGAAATCACTCAGCCATAAAGATCACCACAGCTGTCACCACCACGTTGAAGTCTTGAACATGGCCAAAAGGCCATGTTCAGTTATTTGCCATGACCGTTGTACAGGGGTCAGTGGGTTGGGGGTCCATTAGACATGAGAGAACACACCATATGAGGGACAGAGGGTGGGGGGACACTAACCACTAGATATACAAAGTACTTAATTGCCTGAACAGCACCAATATCGCTAAGAGAATTGGGAAAGGGAGGATTTACTAGACTCTGGATGAGTGTCTGATGTTTCCAAGTGTGTTATAAGTCATCCATTGTTTGTCTAAATATGATTTTTTCAAACGTTTTGGTAAGATAAATAAGCTGTGATACTGGTCTATAGTTAGCAATACAGTTCTTGTCATCCCTTTGTGTTCAGGAATAGTGTCGCTTGCATGACAAGGGTTAGGAACTTTGTCCACCAACGTGCTTCTGTTTGTGAGATAACATTCTGGGGCAGTTATGTAAATAGTAGTAAGCTATATATGCTTTGAATTCAAGCTATCACAAGAACAACAGGCACGTTTTCTTATTACTAAGATTTCATTTCTTTGACAAGGTTGCAGCCTTCTGTTTTTGTCTGAAGTTTCAGTGAAGCAGGGAGGGCTTTTCATTAAAGGAAGCAGCATAAATGTCATAATTCTAATTAAATCCCAGTGAGGAAAAGTGGGTGTTTTGCTCAGCAACCAAGACAACATCAGTATAAGGGAGCACAATAGGAGGTAGAAAGATGACATGTTAGTTTATTTGTACTGCTCCATTAGAATTTACAACTGCAGCAAGATAGAGTTTGTCATTTGAAGAAAAACTGTTTTCACCTTTTGTTTCTTAATTGTCTGCAGGTGGGCAAATTATTAGTATAAAGTTTTTTTAGAGTCTTTCTGTACTTTGTTCCTGTTTCAATATTTATCTTTTATCCAAAATTTTCTTATAGGTGCATGTTTGTTAGGTATATTAAGGAAATGATTAGTTCATCTACAGGACTGTAATGTGAGTATGATGTTAGTATGGGGACAACTTAGAAGTCTTGAAAAAACTTCCAGTTGATACAGGAAGAGATTTTGTGTGTGTGTGTGTGTGTGTGTGTGTGTGTGTGTGTGTGTGTGTGTGTGTGTGTGTGTGTGTGTGCGTGTGTGCGTGTGTGCGTGTGTGTGTGTGTGTGTGTGTGTGTGTGTGTGTGTGTGTGTGTGTGTGTGTGTGTGTGTGTGTGTGCTCACGCATGCCCATGTGCATGCACACATGCATGCGTGTGTATGTATGTAGTAGAAGAATAACAAGACTATTAAAGGTTTGTGTTGTGTCCAGGGCCTGATAACAGATACATATTGTGGTTATGGAAGACATAGTTCCAACCATTGTTTTATTCTACTCATGTTTTACATGTGTAAATCCAGCCCAGGATGTTGTCACAGTCTGTGCCAGGATAAATCACTGTGGGATGTGTTATTGTTGAGATGAACTCAAAAAATGATGTTGTCATATGGACCACATTTTTTAAAGGAGCAAGTATTCTGAAATTAAATTTACTAAGGACTAAGCTTCTCGAGTTATTAATAGCACAGCATTCTGTAATGTTGTCCACTTGAGCAGATGGCTAGTCAGGCTGTAATTGACCCCTAGGCGCCTTGTTTGACCTTGCCAATAATCTGTTTATATTCACTATTCTGTGTCAGAGAACAAAACCAGCAATGAGCCACATAGATAGCCATGGTTCTTGATCTTTTACCTTGTCTTTTTTTTCTTATGATAGCCTTTCTTGAGCATGCAATCATTTTACATGAGAGATAGCCTGAGCCTGAAAATGTTGCTTAAGCCATAGCTGATACAGAAGAATAACAGGTTTAGAGCAGCAAATCTTAATAGTTTAGGAATTTTCTTCTTGATAATCCAGATATAAATTTATAACAATCTTGCTGCCCACAGACTTCCCAGAGGGTGCCTTATGTGCAAGGCAGTAAATATCTTTGTGTATCTGCCCCACTTTAATGTAAGGAATATTGCACCCAGTGATCATCAGTTCCAGTTTGTAGAGATTTGTTGATTTTGCCATCAAACAAAATGTGACTGAGCACAGCCTAGCATCAGGCAGGTTTAAGATATACAACAGAGGTACATTTCCCACTGTTTTGATAGTGCATGCTCCCAGCCGCTAAAATGTTACCACAGAAAGTAGTATAACTGCACCTTTTTGCAGTTTTGCAGCATTGTCTCCACAGGAGGAAAAACGCAAAGTTGCAGTTACCTGTAAAAAAAACTAACTGATTTCCCATTTCTTTATATAGAACCCAGGTCCAGCTTTAGATGAACTGGCACCTTAAGAGAAGAGCTCCATGCTGCTCCCTCCCCACTTTCCACTACCCCTCCGTGCACGTTATCCAGTGCTTCCCTGGACTGCCATTCTGTCATACCCACACTATCCAGATTACTTTTTTCTTTCTTCTCTCAGTTTCATGGTTAAATACTAAGCAATTGGTTTGTAGACTATTACATGACAAGCCTGTAACCAGTCAGTGACCAAAAGTGTGAATGCAACTCTGCACCTTTCACCTGTGAAGTCAACACCTTAACCATTATACCAATCCCCAAATCATTTTTCTCTGCATTCATTCATTCACCACATCCTAACTAGGCAAGGCTATACTCCGATAACTGTGAAGGAAATAACTATATTAAGCTGGGGGGTCCTAGATGCTCTGATGTGCAATTCAGAATATTTTAAACAGCCAATTTCAGCCAGTGGTGGCCTAGAACAATTCTGATTAAAGAAAGAAATTTAATCTTATTCTTCAACTTTGCTTTTTCCTGCAGCCTTTCAACACATTTTAACTTACCAAGACTATAATGTAACAAATGTTCTGTGTATTAATTAAATAAGGGAATGAAAACTGGGTTCTGTGGGCCACTAGACCACCAAAGGCACAGGGGATCTGATTGCTCTGAAGTGCATTTCAAAGCTTTTTAAACAACTTTTTCATCCAAATGATGACCTGTCCAAATCTTGATTAAGGAAAGAAATTCAGTATTACTCTTCAACTTTCTATTTTTACCTACGTCCTTTTAACACACCCTAACTGACCAGAGCTGCACTGTAATAAATATAAATGGAATAACTGAATTAAGTTGTGGGTCTGGGGTCAGCTGGTTACCCAGATGCCATGGAAATTCTAGAAGATAGAGGTGCATGTTTGATCTTTTTTCTAACCTTTTGATCAAATGATAGCCTGAATAAAATTATTTTTTAAAGGGACAATGCCAGTGTTTTTATGGACCGAGTTAACCTGACAGAAGCCACACCCAGTTTGACACGCTACTTTCATTCCCACCCACAATGCCATTTTACTTTTAAATATCCTGTGAATCCACAGTTCCTGTCTTGTTTCAGCTCCCAGGATAAACTAATCTTTGGATTTGTGTTCCTATCCGATTTACTTTGGATTGGGGAACTATGCCCCCAGCTCCTGGCTCATATTTAAAGTAAAGAAATCTGTGCAGGGAAAAGGGCCATTGGCGTATATTAATTTTTAAATTTTGCATCCCTCATGCTTCTACAGCTGTGCAAGCAGCCCACTCATAAAAAATAGTGGTTTTGTCTAGTAGTATTCAGAAATCAGCACATATCAAACTAGAAGCTGAAAAAGGAACAGACGAGTGTGTCTACTAATGTTCCAGCCTTCTGTCACACACTTGCTTTCTATGGAATTACTAGCAGGTCAGACAGTCACTACACCAGGCTAGTATTCGAAAATCAGAACACAGTAAAACATGAAAGAAAGAGAAATATGGTTTCCACTACTGTTTGCCTGACTCAGATGCTTTCTATAGGTAGAAGCCATGTCATAAAATTGTTGTAGCTGGCCAGGATTCACAATCAGCACAGAACAAAATATGAAATGAAGAAAACAAAAAAAAACACTGTTTACTAATGTTTTAAAAGCCTTGCATTACTGATGTGCCTTCTAGAGTGGCAGCAGCAGTCAGGTAATAAAATGCCTGAAAGGCTACTTTTCTCAATGGGTAAAATGCACAGATTAAACTAATGAATGGCTCACAGGGAGAGCTGTTGTCAGTACACCTGCAGATCAAGATGGAATTTGGCTAACACCTTTGAAACTTCCTTCAGGCACTCTTCCCCCACCCCCCTCAGCCAAAGGTGAGCGTGCTCAGAAAAGCAAACCTGAAATGTAAACAAAGGCTGAATCAAAACAAAAAAATCTCTTCAGTGTTATTCTTGAACTTTGCTTCTGCATTCTTTCAATGGGCCCTAAACAAGCAAGACTACACATGGAGGAAATAAATGCATTAGGCCAGGGATCTGGAGGGACCACTAGGCAGACAGAAGCCATGAGGGTTCTAGATGCTCCAAGGTACATTTTAGAGCTATTTGTCCAACATTTTGATCCAATGATGGCCTGAACAAAAATCAAAAGGAAAGAAATTCAGTCTTATTTTTGTTTCCCAATGAAGAAATAAGTTGTATACAAGGCTTAATGCTCAAGTCTGACAAAATAGCAGTTCACAATAAACAGAAAACAAACATTTTGTGAGGATATAAAAATCATATTCGAGAATAGTACCTGCCTCTCTGCCTCACCCCCCCCCTCGAAAAAGTGACTTTCCATGTATCCCATCTGATGTTAGACTTTGATGAAAGTGAAGGTACAAATGGCCAATTTCATACATAGCTCGAGCTGGTGCTGACAGCATGCCTCCTCACCAATACCCCCCACAAAACAAGTGCAATCTGTTTGTGTGTGTGTGTGTGTGTGTGTCTGTGTGTGTGCGTGCGCACACGCGCATGCCTCTCTCTCTCTGACTGGGATGAAACTGAAAAAAAAACAAATAGCACGTAACATATTTCACCCTGTTGCTGTCAGACAGATAAGCGTCATGATAACAGTAATGTTTCCAACTTGTTACTCCTAGACAGCAGACTGCTACTATAAAAGCTATACTGACCCTCTGTGTACACCTCTGAAGTTTGTGAGGAAGTTAAAGAAATAATGACCACACTGGCCCCAGGCCAACACAAGCTATAGTGATATGTGCACATCTCTGAGATCCAAGAAGAAAATTAAATAAATGAGGGCATTATCCACAGCTCCACCACCCCCCCCCCGGACATAAACTATAATGACCTCCTGTGTAATCCTATAAGAAGGGCTGGTTTTAGATTAGCTATGGTTCAGGGCAGAGGCTACTACTAAGCCTGTGTCAAAATCCACGTATACTGCCTTGGAGTGTGGGGCCACCATACCAATCAAAGTTCTTTTTTTTTTAAATATTTTTATTCATTTCCAAAAACAAGAAAACATGAATGCAGGTTATTTATGGCAATGAAGTATTTACAAATTATTTAAAAAGGTAGGCTAAAACCTCTAAACAGATATCAAACATTAAAACCAAAATAAAGTATTTACAAGGGTGTCTATTGTTGACATATAATTGACTTTCTATACAATTGTTTCCTGATTATAATCTGCTGCAGTCATTATTCTCCAGTATTTCAGTTACTTTTTGCATGCTACATATAATGATGTAGTTCTTTCAGTTCTTCCTTTAATAGTGTTCATTTCCAATTGCGATACTGCTGACACCATATTCATGAATTGCTTAAAAGTTGGAGAAGCTTTGTATTTCCAGTTTGATGTAATGTTCTTTCTTGCAATAGCTAGGAGAGTCCATAAGATTACATATTTTGTTCTTGGCACACAGTCGGGTACAGGTGCATTAAACAAAATAATAGATTTGGAAATCTGTAATTTATCATTGAATACCATTTGCAGAAAATAATTTATTTTATCCCAATATGGTTTAATCAAATGGCATTCGTAGAACATATGTTGCCAGTCTGCTTTTATTGATAAATCACATCTCCAGCAGCCAATATTTTTCTTAAACATAAGTTCCATTTTATGAGGGGTTCCATAAGATCTGTGTATGAATTGTCATGTAAAAAGTCTCCAATGTAATGAAAGTGATGTCTGCTTTGGAGAGAGAAGAATTATTTTTTTATCTCTGTCATTTGGCACATGTCCATTAACTGATCTATAATAATTCCATATTTTGTCATTATTATACATTTTTATTTTTTTGTTTGTTTTATAAATAGATGATAAGTATCCCTTTCCAGTAATGGGTTGATTCGTTAGTAATATTATATGTTCTATAAGGTTAGGAACATTTTGTCTTATTGATGGTTGCATTGTTTCTTGTTTGCTTAATATATACTGTCTTAATTCTTGTACATGTAAACACGAACTATCTGCCATATTTAATTTCTGTTTAATCTGGCCTATTGTCAGAGGTTTTCCAGAGTTTAGCAATTGATGCCAATATATTAATCCCTTTTCTTTAAGCATGTTGACTACTTCCATATTAAATGTTATTATATTACCTTGTGTGTACGCTACTGGATATAAAAGAAATGACCATGCTTTAATATCAGGATTGCTATTAATAAGATTTTGGAAAATTTTTAATGTATAAGTAATGTATTTGGAACTTATATTTTTATTCTTATGTATCATCATATATTCCTTCATCAGCCATAGAAAATTGTTTGGTATGAAATCTGTATACTTATTTGCTACTACAAATCCTGATTTTAACCAGATTATCTCATGAACTAGCTTCCATTTTGATGTATATTTTGTATTTAGCCATAATGATATTGTTTTAATAATGGATGAATGCAAATATATTTCTATGTCTGGTAAACCTATGCCATCTATATCCCAACCATCTAGATGATACTTCATAGCTATCCTTGGTTTTTTTGGATACCATAGGAATCTTACCATTAAATCATTTAATTGTTTTAGGTGCGATTTAGCTGGTGGCAAAGAACAAGCTTGTATGACATAAAGAATTTTTGGAAATATTATCATTTTAATTATATAAAGCCTTTCTTCCATTGAAAAGAAGAATTTATTCCATCTTTGTATTAGATTTTTAATATTATTTAAGGTCTCTTTATAATTTGTTTCAATTGTAGTATCTAGGTTGTTAGTTATTATAATTCCCAAGTATTTAATTATATTATCGGTAGAGATATATTTATGGTATTTTTATTTAGATCTTTTTATTAGTATTTATAAGCAATACATTTGTTTTGTTCTCATTAAATTTAAGACTTGAAAAGTTTTGAAAGTTTTGAATTGAGTCCCATAATGCTTTTAAACTATTATTATTTTTAAGGTAATTAAAATATCATCAGCAAAAGTTGAATTTTAAGCTCTAGGCTGTTGTCTAGTTGTATTCCTTCAATATTTTTATCCATACATATATTATTTGCTAAGGGTTCAATGACTAGTGCAAACAATAATGGAGAAAGAGGGCAGCCTTGTTTTGTGCCCTTAGTTATTTTAATAGATTTAGACAGACAAGATCCCAGTTTTATATAAGCCAATGATTTTTCATATAATGATTTTATTAACAAAGTGAAGTTGTTTGAGAAGCCATATTCTTCTAAAACTAACCACAGATAATCCCAGTTCACTGAATCAAATGCGCTATTTATGTCTAAGCTAATAACATTCAATTTGTTTTTTTGTGACATTTATATAATCAATTAAGGAAAGAATTATTTTAATGTTGTCATAAGTGTTCCTATCTTTTATAAAACCTGTTTAATCCTCCTCTATCAAAAGTGGTAGTAATTGTTTTATTCGAGCAGCATGTATTGCCATAAAAATTTTATAATCTATATTAAGAAGTGAAATGGGTCTGTATGATGAACATTCATTGGGATCTTTATTTTGTTTCAGAATTGGTGATATTAATGTGTACTTCCAAGAAGGAGGAATGTCTTTACCATTTTTAACTGATATAAAGACATTCAATAACAACAGCAAAGCCTCATTTGATAGTAATTTAAACATTTCTGGGGTGATATTATCTATACCTGGAGCTTTGTTTAATTTTAGCTTATTTACTTCAGCTTTAAGTTCTGACATTGTTATTTGTTTATCTATTAGTTGTACCTGCTCCTGTAATAACCTAACTTTAACATTGTTTTTGAGAAAAGCTTTCAATACTGAATGTGTTTCTGTTTTCTCATTTTGATTATTAAGTTTATGAAAAAATAGCTTCTAGTATTCCTTCTAAATCAGATACTTTCTTTTTGGTTTCTATATTATGTATTTCCTTGATTTGATTTGTTTTAATAATCTTTTTAGTCCTATTTGCTATTCTTCATTGGTTTTTAGGGTTCATTGAATAGTAACATAGTTTAATTTTTTCTAAGTTGATCATTGTTTTGTGGTGTAGTGTCTCTGAGTATTTTTATTAGTATCTTCTAGTTCTTTTATTAAGTTGGTGTTTCCATTTTGAATATCAAGCTTTAAATTATCTACTTTTGACTGTAATTCCATTAATTCCTTATTCCACTGTTTTTGTTTATTTTTATACCATCCCACCGCTCTTCCATATAGGTATGCTTTCAGTGCATCCCATATATATATTTCAGATACATCTTTTGTAAGATTGATATCTAGGAATGTTTGTGTCTCTTTAATATAAAATTCCTTAAAATCTTTGAGATTTGTTATGTAAGATGGTATTCTTGTTACTGATATCCTTCTCTTGAAACATAAGTCTATCTCAAACATTATGGTGTTATGGTCCAAAAATGGACATGAAATTGTCTTGACTTTATTTAATTTAGAGGTTAAATCCTTTGTTATGTACACTCTATCTATTCTAGACTATGTATTATGTCTATGGGAAAAATGTGTAAAGAATAGTGAATCTGGGATAGCATACTCATTTATGTCAACTATATTAAAAGTTTCAACAAACTCAGATAACAACTTTGTTAAAGGTGATCTCTTACGTGTAGTTTTAGTATTTGTGTCAGTTTCTTTTATAATGCAATTGAAATCTCCAGCTATGATTAAATTGCCTTTGGTATATTGCACAATGTCTTCTAAGTGTTGTTTGGCCACTCTAACACCTAGTCCTGGTATCCAATAAATATTCACTAATGTATATATCATTTCATTGATAGATATTGTCACTAGACAAAACATTCCTGAGTTGTCATGGAACGTGTTTATGATTTTAGGCATTAAAGTAGTGTTTTTCCACAAAATTGCTACTCTCCTTCGCTTCTGATTATAGGTGGAACTTACTAGTATTGTATAATTTTTATTGTTTATTTTATTTATGTCTTCCTGTGTAAGGTGTGTTTCCTGTAAAAATACTAGTTGTGCTTCACATAGCTTTAAATATCTATAAAGACTTCCTCTTTTGCAGGTATTATTTAAACCATTTACATTAAGAGATATACATTTTGCAATTGGATTTATATTAGCTTTGATTTTATCCATATTCGTATACTCGTAACAATGTGTACATGTGTGTACATGAAGAGAATGACTTGTTCTTTCTTCTTCCAACAGTATTACAATAGATTATAGACACCCAATAAAGGTAAATTACAAGATCATAACTGAGAACAATATAAGATAAACAACCACCAAACCCCTCCATGAGAAAAAACATCTCATCCTTGAATGATCTAATCATTCAAGCGATCTCTCTAAGTCTGCATTTCAGCATCCTCCCCCTGCCCCGCCATATGGTAGTTTTGTAATGAAAAGTATCTTATATATCTTTTAAGTATACATGTATCTGTCTTTACAGATTACTTAAATACAGTCTTTATCTATTTTTAATATTTTATAAAACACTAAGGCAACACAACTATACATAGATTTAATACTGAACTATTTGGTTTTGTTTAAATTGTAAAGGAAAATATTTTATTTTAATATATCTTTTGTGTAGCAATAACGGTTATGCATCTTAAAAATAATATGCTTGTTGTCTATCTCCCTTATAGTGTGAGTGGCATTCAAAGGTATCAAATTTATTGTAATGGTCTACCTATATATACATATACATACATACACACACACACATATATATATATATATATATATATATATATATATATATATATACACACACACATACATACATACATGCATACACACATATATCATATATGCATACATACATAAAAAAAAATGTTAAGCATTATATGCATCAGTTAACCATGCCACAAGTTGATTAAATCAGAAAGTATCCGTAACAATGAATATAACGTTACATTTGTATTGTCATTTATCAGTAATCTTATAGTTTTCTTTTAATTCAAACAGTCATATTTTAGTGGTATGAATGCTACTAATTTGTTTTTGGCATTGGTACTATATAGATTAAGACTATATTTCTTAGCAATTCCTATATAATTATTAGTGCCACTGGCATATTTCATCGCTAGTGTACCACATATGTCATATGTCAAATAGCAACTCATACTCCTTATGATATTACAGGACTTATCTGCAGCATTATAACTATAAAGTTGGAAAATATGAGAAGCAAAGTAGGCTTTAAATATGCTATAACACAATTGTTTGGTACTTATTGTCAACTCTTCTACATACACAGGAAAAGATAACCTTATATGACCATCAACCATTTTCCTTCATTTTTATCTTCATCCTTCTATTCTCCATTTTTAATAAATATTTGTTTCTATTGTGGCTTCTTTGAATTTAGTGATGGGTTCTCCATATCATATTATAGATAATATACAACGTTCAAACAGAGAACATGCCCAATATAGAGACATATTCTCAACTCAAGTGGTCCACACCATATATTTATAACACTGCAGTCAGAAATATACTAATGAATATGCAATAACTAGCAGCTTTGCAGCATGTGTGTGTCTCTAACAAGTACATACCTATAGGATATTAAAAAGAATAGATAGCACGCTCTTGTTTCATAATTAACAAATGCACACAGCCTGGTATTTACTTTCATAGACAGAAATTAGACCTGTTACTTATATGCATATCAGGTACCAACAGCAATATGTTAGTAAATGCCTATGCTATTCAAATCATATTTTAATGCTGATTGATATGGCTTTAGCATTTGTGATGTTATATAATATATATTCAGTATTATAAGTAAAAGTATGTTGCATGTCTATTTGCAATCTAAGGTTCAAGGCTGATCAATTTAGACATACAAGACAATCTCTTTAGCCTTGGTTATATAATGGGAGTTACTGTGTCTCTATACAACCATTCATTTTCAGTGAGGATGTTCAATATTAATATAACTTGCCTTTAATAAAAGCATACTTATAATTCAGCAGTTCTTTCCTATATATATATATATATATATATATATATATATATATATATATATATATATATATATATATAAAACAATATCATAAGCAAGTCTGAGATTTTTTCTTGCTCATTACTGCTTAATGATTGTGCTACTTGAACAATTTAATATTTACAGAGTATCTTGATAATTAAACAGCAACTCCTTTTTACCCTTAAAATGCCTAATAGCACATAGCTACATTCATGAACCTTAATTGACTTACTATCCTTAAGGATGAGTACACTAGCTGCAGTGTGTTTACAAATATGTTATAAAGTTCCAGTCAAGGACTTAAATATATTACATTTTTATAAAATTAAGTTAAATTATAGTAATTTATGTGGGTGATCTTATCAGAAAAGATTATAGTAAAGTCTGTATGTGTTAACTATTCATACAGTTTCTTCCAAGTGATATACTTCTTTTTAAGCTTTGTGTGCTGTTTATGTGTACAATTCAAAATGAATAACAAATATTACAATATAATATAATGTCATGTATGTGTTGATACCTTCTAAATTCATTAGGTACTTCAATGTACTTTTAATATTTGTTAAAACTGTAAAAGCACTTTGCCATCTCATAAATAGTGTGCTGGTTACTTTAAGTAGCTTAGGAGCTGACACCACACCCATACTGTCTTGTTTTAATGCTGACATCACTCATGACTGTTTGCTTTCATTTTGTGCTGTTAGAAGGTTTAACACACTGTAATGTATTCTAACTGAAGAACCTTCATTCAGGGGTGGTAAAATAAGAGTTCCCAGCTCGTGACCATGGTGGGAAGACAAAAACAAAGTAAGTGAAGTTTTTAGGGCTTGTTTTAAACTGAACACCAGCTCATTAAACTTCTATTAGTTTTCTTAACATTAAGGGCAGATATACAAGCCAAACAGTTGTTTGTTAGTCAAAAAGGCACTTTTAACATCAAAGAATAGATAATTACTTTTCAAGGCACTTTTGACAGTTATTACTATCAGTTTTATATATTATTATGTGTATTAAATACATCAGTTTAGATATTTCATGCAGCTTAGTGTAAATAATATAAAAAGGAATCATGCTCATTTAAACACACCACATTAATATGTCAGTGTAAATACATCATATTCTATACTAGCAGTAAAAGGCAGGTAATTTATAAATGAACTATCTAAACATCATTTAGAGTTAGAAAAATCATGACTGTAAGTATTTACACTGTAATAGAGAAAGATATGTTACCTTGCTTTCTTTAAGGTTGTTTCCTTTAGTTATAAAATGTCCTGCTTATCTTGTATTTATACTGTTTCAAAGACTGACACATGTGTAAAGCATGAATGCTTTCAAAGAACTTTTTTGCCTTACAGAGCAAATAGAAGACAATAATGTTTGTGTTTTTCATATGTCTTTTATCGTTTCTTCTTCTTCTTGTCAGCAGTGCTCCATTCATTTTTTTCTAGGTGACGCTTAACCCCAAATTAGGAGAAATCCATTTCTTCCACATTATCCAAGGTTTTATTAGCTGAAAGATAAGAAACTGTTGCTTGCAGAGTGTCAAAAGATTTAGGACCTTCAGTAAAAAATATTTTTATTCTTGCAGGGAACAGCAAGTGGACTTTAAGTTGTCTTTTTTTCCAATTCCTTTATCAGAGGGAGACATTCTTTTCTTGCAGTTATAACTCCAGCAGAATAATCATTATCAAATCTGATTATGTTGTCTTTGTATTTAACTGGAGAAGTTGACCATGCTGTTTTTAAAATAAGTTTGTTCCACTCTTAAAAAACGAAACATAAAACATAAACTAAAAAACGGCTTGGCAAACTCTGACTGGTACAATCTTTTATTCAAAAATGAAGCACTTTTCGTCCACAAATCTTCTCACTTCATTCCAGACAATTATTATTCCATTAAAAACTTACTTAAATAGTATTTATTATTCCATTCCTTGTCCTGTGATGAAAAAAACTTTACTATTATTGATCTCGGGTGATTTTTTGATTTGATGGTTGATGAAGCAGCTCTTAAGGATCTGTGAGCTCTTTCAATTTCATAAGAAAGAGCTTCAGGCAATTTTAAAACTTCTGGTAACCAGGTAGTAAGGAAAGTCACCATGTTATCTCCCTCTTTTTTCTCTAGTAGCCCATAGATGCTAAGGTTATTTCGTCTGGACCTGTTCTCTAGATCCTCTATTTTTTATTTTGTAATGAAGCATTTTGTTGTGATAAAAAATGTAGCTGAAGATCTTGTTCTGAGAGTCTGCCCTCAGTATCATTTAAGGATCTCTCTATGTCAGCTATTTGAGACTTCTGTTGCGTCATTATTTCTTGTAGTTGCTGTATTTGTTTTGTAGATCTCTCCTCAAAAGTGTCCAGTTTGGTATTCATTTTGTCAAATTTCACTGACAAGTCTTGTATAGCATTTAATAAAGACTGTATCTCCTTTTTCATCATCTGATCCTGTGTGGTATGCTTAGAAAAGCTCATTTTCAGTAGATTCAGATACCTTCCTTCTTGTTTTTGACAGGAAAAATAATGTTTAAAGCCACATTTTTTGCACTGTAGACATCTAGTGATATTAGTAGAAGTAATTCAACAAAATAGGTTTGTCTACAATATCTAGTTTTTAAAAATTCCTGTCAGAAATATCTTTTGAGTGCAGAGCTAGGAAAAGATGCTGCCAACCAGTTTACATCCTAGCCACGCCCCACCCATCAAAGTTCTGAAGATCATAATGTTCTGTGATACATTTTATGTCTTATTTTTTGAAAGAGTGTTTAAAATAAGCAAATCACAAGGGGATCAATTGCTTTCACCCAAGCAGCCCCCACCCCCCACAAAGCAGTTATAGTCACTTCTGTGTACATCTCATACATCTGACTGAGATAGAAGATGATGTCCATGTAATGTAGTTCACCTTTGCTCCAAACAGTAGCTATACATGAAAGCATTCCATGTGTTTCAAACATTTTATATTAGGCAAGCAAACCCAGTGTAATGAGCAAGCAATAGCAGGGAGCTAGTCATTGTCCTTTACAGACAGCCACAACAATTATAGGTACTTTGTCTGTGAATATCTCTGATGTCCAGTTAAATAGTCCATCTTAATTTACTTAAATACTTACCAGTCTTGAAAGCCAGACAGTGACTGTTTAAACTGAGCAAAGATCAAGAGATCAGAAACCTTCAAGAGTCAGCACCAGCTCCCACTCAGAAGTTATAACTACTGTGTGTGCACTTCAGACGTTTGTGATAAAAATGATGGACATGTGTTGTATCCAAGATCTGTGAATTTCCACTTAAACAGCAGTCACACATTAAAAGTATAGTCTGATGAAGTGTTACACATTAAAAGTATTCCAAGTTGCATCACACAAATCACACTACTCCTGTAAATGTATACTGGTCCTGCAGCCAGAGAGTGACTGTATAAACTGAGAAAAACAATAAGAGGGTCAGTTACTTTCTACAGACAGCCCCCACTCCCCCAGCAGTTACAGCTAAATATGATGGTCATGTATTGCATTTCAGCATTGTTCCATGGAAACAGTAGCCACACATTAAAGCAGTTCAAGTTGCTTCACATAAACCACAGTAATCCTGCAAATGCACACTAGTCCTGCAAAACCAGATAGTGCCTGTTTAAAGTGAGCAAACAAGAATCAGTTACTTTCTATAGTAAACTCCAAATGCACACTAGTCATGCAAAGCCAGATAGTGACTGCTTTCAATGGGAACACAAAAGGGTCAGTTACTTTAAACAGACATCCTGACAAAACTTCCTTTAAACACTCCACAGGATGTGCTGTAGAAAGCACTTTTTAAAATTAGTAAACAGTCTGCAACAGTCTCAACGATGAGAAAGGTGGTCAGATATTTCATGCGGAGAGCTCATCAAAACTGCACCCTTGCCTTCTAGTCTGTGATGCTCTCCTCCCCTTTACTAGATTGATAGTATAATGTCGATAGGGGCTGCTAGCTCTTTGCTTCCCCCACCACAGGATCACAAAGCTCTTAAAAATATGTTAGAAACAGTTGATTTTACATTTTTATAGCATCCCTAAACCTCTCTCATTCAACCCCTACCTGGTTCATTAGTTACTTAAACAACCGTCAACAAGCAGTTAAATGGCAAAATGAACTATCGCCTCCTCTACCTATCTGTGTTGGTGTACTCCAAGGGTCTATTCTTGGTCCCCTCCTCTTCATAATATTTACAAATAAACTGTGCACAGCTACCCAACATGCTGCATTGGTTCAATATGCTGATGACTCCTCTCTCATATGCTCTGCTCCAATCCCACTTGCTCTACTCAACAAAACACAACAATTTTTTACGGACATAGAAAAATACCTTCACAATTCTCAATTGTTTCTTAACCCTTCTAAAACAAAACTAATGAATGCTTTTCTCCAGTAGCAAAAAATCTATGGACCCTACTAATTTCACCATTTATTCATCCAGCAATACCGTTACTGAACCAGTGCACTATAGAAAGCTACTAGGTGTCACTATTGACAAGGATCTCATACTTGATAAACATTTACCCTAGTCATCAAGCAACTGCATTTCAGTCTAGGTTTCATGTATAGAATAAAGCCCTTTCTAACTGATTCCACTAGACTAGCCATAAGTAGAACTCACCATCTATCCACCATCTTATATGCCTCACCCATTTTCACTAACTTAAGAAAATGCAACTTAAACAAACTAGAATCCTGCTATTATAAATTTGCCAGATTTGTTTCCAACCAGTCTGAAAGAAGTCATCACTGCAAGGTACTACAGCAACTCAACTGGTTGGAACTTCTCAAGGTTTTAAACTACAATCAACTTGTTTTAACTCAATCTACCATGTATCAACCTGATAACTGTCCATCTATTAGTAACCTAGTTCAGCCCTATTCCAGCAGTAGAACATTAAGGTATTCTAAGAAGTTCCTGTTGAAGGTCACTAAGTCAAACAGTAGCTATGGACATTCCCTATATTCACACAAACTAGCCAAAGCTTAGAATGATATACTTAACATTAACAATGCTACCACATTCAAACAACTACTAAGGGAACATTTTAATATCACTTGGCTTTGCTGCTGTACTAAACCGGGTTAGTGGCTCTAAATAACCAAATTTCTCCTCCCCTCCACTTATCTCTCTCCCCATATTCCTCGTCTAACTTTTCGCCTTCCCGGTACCTCCTTCTTCTCCTTCTCAGTTACCTGTTTCTATCTTTTATCTGCTAGTTTGCTTCTTCCAAAGCCCTTGAATTTTTTTCAAATTAGTTTGTCCCAAAAGTTTATTAATGTTCTCTCTACTTAAACTAATTTCATATATTTTTTGTTGCCTTGTCAGTTTTTCTATTTGTTACTTCATTTTAATTTCTATACATGGATCCTACATGTATTCTGTACAGTATACATTACGTATTCTAAAATGATTATTGTACTATGTTAACATTGTATTTGTGGAGCTTTTCTCCCTAGGCCTCTGCTGAAAACAGGCCATCTTAGGCCCAGTCTCTCCTGGTAAACAAATGGAAATAAACAAAATGCCTTGGATCAACTTATCCACACTCCCACCAGGGGCAGCAATATCCTAGACCTGGTCATTACCAAAATAGGAAACTGGTGTTCCACACCAGATGTCAATTCATCATTGGTCAGATCTGACCACAAGCTAATCACCCTAGACATCCACATCTCACCCCCACCCGCTATTAGGGAAACTACCGTAAAAAATTTCTCCAAAGCCAACTTCACGCTTCTTAAGACAGAAGTGGAAAACTTCACGACAGCCATGCAGACGGACAATAGAGGTATGACTGCTGAATCGTACACAAATGCACTTTATAAGCACTTACACGAGTGCATGGATCATGCAATCCCTAACAGAACCAAGATGCTAGCCTTCAAAAAAAGGAAGCCAATCTGGTGGTCCTCTGCCATAAATAAATTCTACAACACAAGTAAGAAACTGTTGCAAAAAAGAGTAAAATCCCATGATTGGATGAACTCTGTGGTCAGCTTCAGTAAGAAGCTGAGATCCCTCATAAAATCCTCCAAAGCTAGTTATGAAAACAAAATCACCACTGAATCTAAAGACAACAACAAAGCATTCTATAGCTATGTCAAGAATCTCAATGACAACACTGAGATCTGCTCTGAGTTACAGCACAATGGCACTAAATATACAGAACCAACTGATATTGCCAACATCCTGCCAGATAGGTTCAGTGCTAACTTTACCTCCCTCTCAACCCCTAAAGGGCACATCTCTGTACTGGAAGAATGCAAAGTTCCTGTAATCATGGCTGCACAGATAAAAAACACACTCTCCAAAGCCAAGAAAACAGCATCCATGGGACCTGACAACATCCCAGGCTGCATTCTACACAAACTACAGAATGAACTGGCACCCCACTTAAGTACCATGTTCAATCATAGCCTCAATTCAAGCTTTGTGCCCACTGAATGGCACACAGAGACGGTTATCCCACTCCACAAAGGGGGATCCACCACAGACCCTGGGAACTACCGCCCCATTAGCCTGACAAGCCTGGTTTGCAAGGCTATGGAACGTATCATGGAACTTATAAACAATGACATTGGTAATCTCCAAACTCTGGACCCCACCCAGTTCAGGTTTGTAAAAGGCAGAGCATGTATCCTAAACCTGATAGACTTCTTTGAAGCAGCCACCAAAGCTGTAGATGAGGGTAAGGTGGATCACACAGCCTATCTAGATCTCACCAAGGCTTTTGACACTATCCCCCACTCTGGAATTATAGATAAATTCATTAAAGTAGGTACAAATCCCTATGTCACAAGATGGGTTGCCAACTGGCTCACTGACAGAACCCACACTGTCAAAGTTGCAGACTCCAAATCTGACTTCAGACCAGTAACAAGTGGAGTACCACAGGGTTCAGTGCTGGGTCCTCTCCTGTTTGGTATCTACTTCTCTGAAGTACAGGCTAACACAGAAGGTCTTTGGCTTATGAAATTCACAGATGGCTGCAAACTAGGAGCCATAATCGAAATTCCTAATGATGTGGACATCCTACAAAAGGGCCTCACTGAGACAGATGCCTGGTGTCAAAGCCATGGTCTCAAGCTCAATGCCAAAAAGTCCATTGCCATCCCTTTTGGTAAAAACTCTGTATCCATGAACTACCACATAGGTGGTAGTCTACTTAACACCGAAAGTGTGATGAGACCTTGGGACACAGGTGGACAGTAGTCTCTCTTTTGATAATCACATTGCCACAGTAGTCAGGAAATCCTTCTACGTGGCAGACCTCATCACAAAAGATTTCTCCTTCAGAAAAAAATAAGTCATTGTTCCATTCTACTCGTCACTCATTAGACCCATTATAGAATACAGTGCCCCTTTTGGTATGTAAATCACAAAACATCTACAACAATTGGAAAGGCTGCAGAAATAGCTCACAAAGAGGATTACTGGCCTCAAACAGATGCCCTATGCAGTCCATCTCAAAAAACTCCAGCTTTACTCCATCACATATCACCTACTCAGAGGTGATCTCTGCCTAACATACAAAGCTATGTCAAACCCAGAGCTGTTGGACATGCTCCACTTAAAGAAATCCCAATCATTCTGAGCTACACACTCTAGGGACCTATACTTTGTCACCACAATAAACAGAACATGCTGGAGGGATAGATTCCTGACCCAGAGACTTCCCTTACTCTGGAACAAACTATCTATATCAAACAAAGCTCCTCATTAGCACTCTTCAAGAAAAATCTTGATGACTGGATGGGAGATAGGAAATTCACCCCAGGGATCACTTCTGTGGCTCTACTTGACAGGGGCACAGGAAAATAATTTTCTTGGGTGGCGAAATCCAGGGTACCTTTTTGGTTAGGCTTATATAGGCCCTAGGGCCAATAGCCTAGTACCTACCTATGAACCTATTAACCTATAAATATATATATATATATTGGTCAGAGTGCACATTGTAAATCCGAGTTATAGTAATGGAAAAAGGTCCGGTCGCCCAGACTTTTTCCATTGCTATAACTCTTACAGCAACACTGTCTCGCTATGTTAAATGAGTTTAAAATAGCAAGACAGCTTTAAAAAAAGCAATGGAGATTTTCCGTTGCTTTTTTTAAAGCTGTTTCACTATGTTAAACCCATTTAACATAGCGAGAAAGTTTGTAAAAAGCAATGGAGATCTTGCTTTCTCCATTGCTTTTTTCAAAACTGTCTCGCTATGTTAAATGGGTTTAACATAGCGAGACAGCTTTAAAATAAGCAACGGAGATTCTCCATTCGGGCTTCACCCTCGTGACCAAACCACACCAACCGTGGGTAAATCCAGCATTACCCACACCCAGGCATGGGTTATTGCTATATTACTCAGGATTTTCAACAGATGAAAATCCATCAGGTATAACTTATACACAGTAAAGCAGCTGCCGAAAGTCTCCTTGGGTGCTCCCTTGACTGTTGACCATAAGTTCAAGCTCTGGGAATCACAGCTGGACAAGTGAAGACAGGTGTTTATTTAGAATCTAGTGGCTGGGCTGGGAGAGAATGGCACAACTATTGGGAAGACGCTGTAGACATTAGTACAACAAATAATGTAGCAAACACCTTCAAAACAACAGTGACAACAGAAGATTTCTGATTTTATACAAACATAAAGTCAGTTTTGCAGAAGTAACATACAGTTATGCTGTCTTATTCATGTACACAAAAACCCACCACTGAACAGCAGATTATATGGGGAGAAAAACAACAAAAACAAAATATTCAGTAACTAAAACAACGGTATGCAAAAATTGAATTTGATTAGCCTAGATTTAAGGGAAAATACATATTATACACTGTGTTTAAGTAGTATAAATATAAAATATAGCAGTTTTTTTTTTCAGAAGATTTTATACATTTAGGCAACAGTTACTGCAGAAACAGGAAGCACCTGACTGAAGAACATCAGGTGACTCCCTAGAGTGGCCAGCTGGGAGTATATAAAGAAGAGAGGTGTATATTGTACCCTGAGTAAAATGAATAACATATCCAGAGAGGGATGGCTGGGGTGTCAGAGGAATCCCATCCAGAGGAGATGAGGAACAAGTCGCCCCAAATAAAAGATGAAACAGTGAACTGGGTCATGCGAAGGCTTGGCAGCTGTAGATGGATGTCTGTCCAAGCAGCTTCAGTTGGAAGTGAAGAGCAGTTGTGTGATTCAGGCAGGGAGAGACATGGGGTAAAGAACAATGCATATAGCTAGTTGTGAAAGTAGCAGGATGCAAAAAACCTGAGAGCGGTTTTCGGTATAAAAACAGTGGAATTTGGTAACATACCCTGGGAGACAGACGTATTATAGAAGGTAACTTTATATTCAGTAAATGTAAGCTATACAGAGCAACAGTTATAAGAATACCAATAAGCAGTTTATGGAATAAATATTGAACCTCAGTTTTATCAGCTGTGTCATTCCCCTCATTTCAGATATCGGAATATTGAGGTACTGACTTTATAAAGTGGTTGTTAACCTCGACAGAAGTGGCTTAAGCTAAGTCACCTTGGAAGGCAAAGTGAAAGCAAAGAACTGTGGTAAATACATACATCATGAACAAGTGACCAAGGACTGCCTATTTTTATTGTTTTCAGCTATAATATAGTGGCATTTCTTCTTGGTCTTTTAAATAAGACTCTTTTTGCTTAGTTAGTCCTTTTCTTTGAATGTCTGTGATGTTTTACACTTTGTTTGGATTTCCTGTATGTCTTACCCTCAGAGACAACAGTGATTGAATCTTCCTAGATAGATTAGTAAACTCTTATAATTTATGTCACATTACAGTTGTATATTTTATACTGATTATTCAAAGAAGGAATAGATAATTATTGGCTTGGTGGCACCCATTTTCTGTATCTTTGATACAACTGGTCTATATTAAATTATCGAACGTCACAAATGTCAAATGGCAGAAATATCGAAAGTGGCATTCACATTACTTGGTTTTGTGGAGGGCTGTGCCCCCCACACCCCCCGCTAATTATATATACCAACTCCGAAATCGTACTACAGTGAGAAAAGGGCAAAATTCCCGATCTTCACCTCACCCGAATCCCATAAACCAGAACTCGATGAACTGCACTTTCGATAATCCGGTCTTTTGATATTCGTGCCGTTCAATAATTTAATATAGACCCGATACAACATATACCCTCTTAAAGAGGTCTACAGTTACTAGATTTGTATATAGCTTTTGATGTAACCCGTACAATACTCAGACTATATGGGAAACAAATGAATGTAAGGTAAAGAAGGATATGCTGGTAATTGTGCAATTTAGATCAAGTCAGCTATTCTCAGCATACCTCTCAACCACTTAGAACAAGAAATCTGGACAAAGCCACAAGTAATGGGGGACAAAGGCCCAAAAATAGGGACACTTGTTAAATAATGCTCTTACAAACTTAGAAAGTTGATAGAATAACAGGTTTTGCATTAGTATGAATTTTCTAATGGATATTAGTCTGAAAATCAAATGTCTGCCATTATTTTCTGACTTCAGTCCTCAGTGATTTGCCAGAAAACTACAATTTTATGAGAAACGGACCAAA